>NC_052105.1:981324-1036630 GCF_012273895.1 Zerene cesonia | reverse complement strand
AATATAACATAGGTGATCTCGTTCTTGTGGAAACCCATCGTCCTAGCCAAGCTTTTCGGGGTTTCACAAATAAGTTCGGTCCTAAGCGTGAAGGACCGTATAAAATATCAAAGTGCGTGTCCCCCACCACTTATGAAGTAGTAGATAGTAACAATACCTTACGAGGGAAGTACCATGCCAGCCTTCTGACCCCTTATATCGGTGTCTCTTCCCCAATTGTTCATGGTCGGAAAAGAGGTAGACCAAAGAAAAGACTAAGTCCCAAGTCAGCATCAGGTATTGCTGCTGACTTGGAGGGGGAGGATATAGCGCGAAGCGGTGCGGCAACCTCGCGCGCCGGTCGGGAACGAAAACCCCCCGCGAGGTACCGAGAGGGTTGTTAGTTGTTAACTGCCATCGTAACAGGCAACTGCGCAGATTCTTGTTTGTTAATCGTTTCAATGTTTTCACAATCTGTTGTACTTTTGTGTATTTTGTGATTGCAATAATAAATGTTCTTTGTCTAATTAATAAAGTGTGTTATTGGACTAAAACCTTCTGAGACTAACAAACCAAACTATAAAGATTAATTAAAGATTTGATCACAAACAGGTTGTGCGTCATTGTGTATTTATTTGATTATATCACAGTAGGTAAGTGTTGTAATAACAATAACACAACATAAATCTTAGAATATCTTAACGAATCTTATTATACATACTTAATCACCTGTTTTCAGTCGCATATTTTTAATTTATTCAAAGTAGTGAAAGGTGTATTTTGTCAAAAAACTATACAATGTACTAGCCTGTTGTGTCTCAATGCTCGACAAAAGCAAAGGCTCCCCAAGGCGTTTCAAATGAGTTGCGATTTTGTGCTATTAAATACCAATAAATTGCAATTTGGTCTAATTTATCCAACGGGATAAAGATAACGATCTCATCTGCTGCGCCAATTTCGAACTGTTTGCAATGGCGTAACGATACCGTTCGAGGCCTGTGGCAAATTCGTGGATCTAATTCTTTACTAATAATATCATATCAAAAGTCAATCATACTTATGACAAAAATCAGCAACATGTTTATAATAAGTACACAAATTGCCATGTGCACTTGCAGTGGAGCAATATTGCGGCTTGTCGCACAAGTTGTAGCGGCCAGCTCTGCAGAATTCGCAGGACCTGCAGGGTTGTGTTGGCTCAATCGCTACACGGTCGCCCGGCTTGAGGCTTGTTACGTTTGCACCAACCTGGAAATCAATTATATCTTACATACATTACTATCACAATAAATAATTAAAATATATTAAAACACACTTTTATTTCATATTCATTTTAGTTTTATAACAATGAAATGCTTTATAAATGAGAAATTTTTAAAGGAAAAAATTGGATTACGCGTCGGGACGCTTTTTATTAGCTTCACTTGTATGTTGTATGTAAGCGATTCCTTTAGACTCGATTTTGACCCATTATGAAAGGGCAGATACATTTTCAAAGTTTGAACACTTCCGAAGGTTTTGAATTGGTGACAATACAACAATTTCATGAGTTTATCTTATAATGATGTAAGGGTACGGTATATGTAAGGGTAACAAAGGTACCAGCATTTTGAAATGTTTTACAAATGTTTCGAGATTTTTTTTTTTGTCATAGCGGGCAGCTGAGCTGGTGGTTCGCCTGATGGTAAGCGATCACCACCGCCCATAAACATTCGCAAAGGTAGTACCTCTGTGAATGCGCTGCCCGCTTTTATGGGGTAAGGGAAAAGGAAAGGATTAACGACTGGAAAGAAGGAATGGACTAGGACGGGTGAGGAAAAGGAAAACGGGCCTCCGGCTCCCCCACTCACCGTACGAAACACAGTGGCATGCCACTATTTCACGCCGGTTTTCTGTGGGAGTGTGGTACTTCCCCGGTGCGAGTTGGCCCAATTCGTGCCGAAGCGTGCTCGACTCCCACAATAAAATTTGATTGAGCCTTTGTGGAGTTCGCAGTTGTTCTCTTCACGAATGTTCTATGTATTTCTATAGCCCTTACTTGGACAATGACACCAGCTCCCTCATGGCCCATGACCAGCGGCTCCGTGATCACCTCCAGGCCGCAGCGCCCGGTAGAATATATTTTCAGGTCCGATCCACATATTCCCACGCAGGCTACTTTTATTAATACCTCTGAAATTTTGTGTAAATGTTTTTTTGATAAAGAGGATGTGCCTCTTAATAGAAGAATGGATTTCGATCTTATTTAGGTTTAGACTAGACTTTGACTTCTTGGTACATTAAAGCAAACATGAACAAAAGGGAAAAAGATGATAAAAATGTACATGGAAAGGATGTCAGCGTTAAATCCACACGAGTAGTAGCGAGCGAAAATCTAGTAAAAAATGTGTCAAACCCCCTTTGTGAGTGATTAACTTCGTAAGTATATGTTTTTTTAGTATGTACCTGATTGGAGAAAAAAATATAGTCCTATGAATATACTTCGGTACACACACTTCATTCGACGTGAGAAATTGTGTATAATATTGATATTGATGAAAACGCCTTACAGAAATATATAGATTTGAAATCTTATATCTAGGTACACGTATATTTATTTGTTCATTAGGTATGTGATCACGTAAATAAATATACGAATTTTTACTTTCTACTCACCATTATCATTAATTGATGGCACGGGATATTTTTCCTGCCAAAAAAAGTTCACTAAATGAAAAAAAATACTAAACACTTACGTAGTACGTTTGTGTGCAGAATCTTCATGCTTTTGCCTCGTTGATAAGATATAATATTTAAATAAAAACAGCAAAATCACTGGTATGTTTTAAGAGTTCTCATTTCAACCCATATTAGTGAAAATAAAATGAACATTTTAATAAATTTTATTTTTTATTTTTTGGTATGTTTTTTTTTATTTCGATAAAAACTAAGTGAGATAGTATTCTAAAATAAGCGTGTTAAAAACGACTCGCATGTCCATGCATAGGTCAAAAACTATAAGTCGTATTCATATTATTTCTTTTTGCGGTTGTGTTGGGAATTCTCTAACTTAGGAGTCAGTGTAAATTTTATCAAAATCGGTTGAATAGTTTTGGATATAGACCGCTTTCAAAAGACAGAATCGTTGATGTCGATTTAATTAACTATATTAATTAACATACTTTGATGACTTCTCCTATATGTTTGTATGTACAACTCCTTTAGACTCGTTGTTGACTTACTTTTACCATACAATAGTTTCATGGATCGCCACGATTTATAGCATCCTATAAAGCGTGATTGCAGTTTTTTTTTTTGGATATTAACTGCCCGGTTTAAGTCCTGTAGTTATAAGGACACTTCTTTAAAATGAATATCAGTACTTACAAGTCTAAGATCATATGGTCCATGTAAAACAGCGGCTAAATTCTCAACCATTTTGGCCAAACTTGTTTTTGAAACTGAAGCAAAAACAAAACGAATGATAATTTATTATACACTTATCTCAGTAGATATGTAGTTTGAATCTTCATCTTCGTGTGTGTTTTGTTTAACACTAAGCAATCCTCGTGACGTCACCTACCAAAAACCCATTATTTTTGTTTATAATGTTTTTCAAATAAATAAACTATATATAATAAACTATACAAAAATTGATAAACAGATACGATCGTTTGGATGTATTCAATATTTTTCAGCAGAAATTTATATTGTCTCAAATGTAAAAAAAATAAAAACTGGTTAGTCTGATTTCAAACAACTGTTCAAACAAAAATGAACAATGTTGTGGGCGATAGTATGTGTTGCTATATAAGCTACTTAATCAGATATCTATATTGCGCAAACAACGACTTATGTATATAAACATACAATTACGAAACTAATTAAGATAAAAATTGTGTAATCATTAACAAGATAAATTGTAAACATGTACATATATTTAAAAAATGTATAGATGTGCTCAACCAGCTGAATCATGTGATACCGTTTAACCAGATAAAATGTAAGCTACATTTGCATACCTAGACCAATCTATGTACCTAAATTCACATAGATACGATCAACGGGTTTACGCGTTAGAGTAAAAAAAAGGTGTGTGTGCGATTCACATACGATAGAAGTGAAACTTCAGTAAATCGACAAAAGAATGAGATGAATATAATATATAAAATAGTATGTATAGTTCTGTCTCATTCTTTGCCGGCTTCATTCTACACATTTTTGTATTTGTGTCTCTTACCCGTCGTTTTTTCCGTTGCATCAGGTTTGACATCACGATTCTAAAGAAGTTTCCCTTCAAAAAACGTCTATAATACTTTACGAAGTCGCGTTTACAATACAATAATAATGTTATATAGGGAATACTTTATATTACCTACTAGCTTTTGCCCGCGTTAAATCGGAGTAGTTTAGATCTTAATATACATATAAACCTTCCTCTAGAATCACTCTCACTCATCTATTAAAAAAAGCCATCAAATTCCGTTGCGTAGTTTTAAAGATTTAAACATACATAGGGACAAAAAAGCGACTTTGTTTTATACTATGATAGGGTCGTAGCATTTAAATAGAAACTAGAGCAGCCCGTGGGCCGCGATGAATGAAAGAGAAATCCTATAGTACTCTTGTCTTTTGTTTGAAACTGAGGCGCGTGTAGGCATTTGGGGAATTTAGGCATAGCATGAACACACTTTTACTATATGTATTCACAACACAATTTAAAAATTAGTTTCGTTAAATATTTTTTATTGATTTTCAAACTGTTTTTATAACATTGTCTTATAACGATTTCAGGAAGCAATAATGCTCATGAATACATCAGTTATATTCTATGTTTTCAACTGCATACAGTGTAGCTTTAGCATTGACAAAATTTTTTTAGATTGAGCCAATTCAAATATGTAAGTATGTAATAGTGAGCCCAAAATACTTGCCTATAGAATCTGATATGACCGATTTTCAAACATTTTTGAACATTTATTTTATGATATTGAGTCTGCTCTCCCATTTTTCCTTGTAGTTCTGCAATAATTAATTAGAGTTATGTTTTTTAAGAGGTCCGAAGGCAATCACTAAATTTCCTACATACATATCTACATCATAGTTTCTACATTAGAAATGTAGAAATTATGGTATTCTTCACTTATATTGGCGTCAAAGTATTGGTCGCCCTGTGCGCCCTGTAATCTCTAATATGCCTTTTAACATCTTCAATATAAGATATCCATCAACTGTATTTTTTTTCGAATCAGAAATAAAACAACAATTAAAAATTTGCTTAGCTATATTTATTACGTCTCATAAAATAATATTTTCATCATTATACAATAATTCATGGAAACGTGTAGTATTTGTATAAATTCATATCACTGACTAGACATACAACTTTGTTAGTGATTTATATATACCTAGTGATTTTTGCACTTTTTAGGCTGTGACTACAAAATTTCGGACACCGTTGATATTATTATTTTCTACGAATTACTTAATATCGATTTTTTAATACTTTTTGCTAGTAAATTTAATCAATAAATTTCTTTTCTTTATTTTTCTACTACATTCTATTGTTATGAGTTACTCTGTATAAATTTATGATTCAATAATGCATCATTTCCTATAAATTTATTAGTTGAAGACGTCAAAAATAGGAACCATTGAAGACATCACCTATGCTATGGAAGCTCTATGTATTAAAAGACTCGAAAGATTTCAACAATTATTTATAATCTGTTTGATAGTTAGTTTTTAAATATTCACTTTTTAAATTAATATCTTACGTGAAATAAAATTTTATTAATATTAGGTAATTTAATGTGAGCATTATAACGTGAGCCAAAGAAATATCTGTCATTGACATGATATTTTATAATTCAACAACAAGACAAAGTAAGCATATAACCACTAGTGATTAAAAAAACTGGAATAAATTCGTTGAAAAAGGCTTGTCATCTGATTTTTTTAAAAATAAATAATGGAAAGTGAGAATCGGTGAGGTTGGCCGTTTCAAGTGTGTTAATGATAGTCTGTGAGGTTTCTGGTTGTTACAAAAATGATTTCAAATCTTATAAAAGGTCATACAATATAAAACAGATAAATAAATTACTTTACATAGTGAATTTTTCCTTTTGTATTTCCGTTGATTCAAATAGTGGTTATAAGAAACGTTTGCATGCCAGGCATCAGTCAACGTTGCCGTCCTAACCTCAAAATATAACAAAATTTTCATTTATTTTTAATTTTTATTGCTATTTTGAATTAAATTTTTATTCTGTAAAATAAATATCTGATCATATATGTCCTAAAATTTAGTAGGGTTATTAGAGTCCCTGGGTTGTACGTGAATCATGACCTTGATGCCTAGACCTTTTCTCGCCACTTCATAGGCCTCGAGTGTTTCTTCCAACGCGAAGTGGTGCGTCACCAGCGGCTTTACGTTGATCTTGCCACTTGCTACCAGAGACAGTGCTATCGGGTATCTGGAAGAATGATGGTGTATTTAGAAACAGAGTTTTGTTATAATCATTAATCAAATTCGTTTAAAGAACTGATAAACCGAAGAGATAATATTATGTCAATGAAACAGTGTTATATATTTCTGCATTTTAAAAATTTTCCTTTTTTTGTTGTAAAATCTCAAATATTAAAATGGAATACGTGAAAATTGTATGCGGTGTTTGGAAGTGCTTAAAGCTAGATAAAAACCGGAGGCCTATATACTTTTCCTTACCCTTCCCAGTCTTTTCCTTTATTCCCTTCGTCAATCCTTTCTTAACGCCTTTCCAATTTAAAGTCGGCAATCCAGACGTCCATGGGCGGTGGTAGCGCTTACCATCAGGTGACCCACCAGCTCCTCCCAAAGTCCTCTAGTACAGTACAGGACGGTCCAATTCCAGCTCTGTCCGTCCCCAAAGCGAGTAGTGCGGCGACAACATAACTCAATCTAGCGGTGACTCACTCGTTGACGTAGCGGAAGATGCCGCGGATGTCGACCTCGCGCGCGACGGCGCCGGCCAGCGGCAGCGTGAGCTCGCTGCTGCCCATCCCCACCAGCACGGCCACGCCGCCAGACTTCGTCGCCTGCAAACGTGCCCTCACTTCACACCACTCACTTCTCACAATGTTAATCCCACCAGGAACCCGGGAAATGGGTCATGGGGTCATAGAATTGCTTTCGAAATAGATTGTGATATTTCGAACGCAATTGAAAGGTCTCGCTTCGTTGCGTTATTAAATATAATTAGGAAGTCAGATATAATACAAGTTAGAAGTAAAACATGGATGTTTCTCAAGCAGTTGACGATGAATGGATGGAGAAATAAAGAAAAGTCGCTTGCATTTATGTCAATTAAATTAAAATTGGCGTGTTTTTCTCTTTAGCTACAAAACTTTACAATTTTGCCAGCTCTTAAGTTTTAAAACCAATGGTATTATCAGAGCATAATTAAAAGATATCATATTTCGGAAAGTCAAAAATCTAGCTTTAGATAGATCTAGATTTAGATTTCATGGTTAACGTAGAATAATTTTACAAATAAAAACTTAAGCAATTTACGTATTAAGGCTTATAATAAATATATTTCATAGAAAACTCCATACCAATAAAGCCAGTCGCACGGTAGACTGAGCTCCACTTGCATCTATGGAGATGTTGGGATGTTCTCCGAGCAGCTCGTGCACCTTCTTCACCAGCTCAGCCTCGTTGGAGTCGCGGGACACCAGGATGGTGTGGTCTGCTCCCAGTTGCTTTGCTGTCTCCAAACGGGATTCTAGAATGTCTGTGAATTGGTGAAGATATATGATGTAAGATCTTTGTTGATTTACAATATACAAAAAATAGATTATTCATCAATATCACTTTAATTAAGTTATGGTGAAATGGGTGCTATTATATCAATTGTATGTTTGGAGAAATTTTATAAATTTACTTGTAATCCTACTTGAAAATTCTTGACTATAAAGACATAAATTCTATCTTCTACGCCCTATACAGAAAAATATACAGAGGATATCATAATTACATATATATGCAACGACACTTTCCACTCCAACACCTTGCTAAAATTGTATGTTGCACCAACACTTCTTAAACATTTCCACCCCAAAAAAATCCCCATCATATAACATACCCGTGATAAGTATCTTGCTAGCACCCATCGCCTTAGCAGCGAGCATGGTGACAAGCCCGATGGGTCCGGCTCCGAGCACCAGAACCACGTCACCAGCGGTGACTCCTCCGCGCCGGCACGCGTGGATGCCCACTGAGAGCGGCTCCAGGAGAGCACCTTCTTCCATGGACACGTGGTCTGGTAGTCTGGAAGTTAAATGAAATATGGTTTGGTAGTCTGGAAGATGTGCTCATTTAAATAGTTTAGAAGTATAGTCTGTTAGTCTGAGAGAAATTAATGTCAGAACATATTAAACTTTAAACTCAAATCAAGCAACAATTCATGTGGTTTCTTGGATAAAATTACTGTATAAAGATGGCTTCTAAAATGGAAACATGCCCGGGTAACTTGGAAGATAGTCTGGTCAAATAACAATGATGTTAGGAGAGAATGAAGAATTTCAATTTATCTCGACGTATCGACATTTTTACATTGAGGATCAGGGTACACACAGTCCAAGCACTTACAGGCTCTCACTCTCTCAGGCTCTCGATTGTTCTCCGAAATCATCTCCTCCGGATTTGGTCGAGTCAACATTTCCACACCTGATACTTCTATGACATTATGCCACATACTTTATGATTCACAACAATGAAATATCTGGGTATCATTAAAAATCGATTATTGCTGATAAAAAGACTTAAATAATTATACAACAATACCGTTGGATAATTATTAATTAGTTGATATGATCAGAAATATCTGTTAGTATCAATAGACGATATTTCATAAATCCAGAATATAAAATCTGATAGCTCCCAGTGTTGCAGAAATTCTACTTTACCAATTCTGGAATACAGAATACCAAAAGTCTACTACCAAACCAAACCACAATAAAAGACTTACTTATAACAGAAATCGGCTGCATGTTTGTAATATCTGGCCAGGTTTCCGTGGAAGGGTGGTGTGGCACAGAACTCGATGTCTGGGCAAAGGTGGTAGCGGCCAGTTTTGCAGAACTCGCAGTACCGGCACGGCACGCCTGGTTCGATAGCAACGCGGTCTCCCACTTGGAGATTTTTTACATTCTTACCAATCTGTGGATAAAGACATAGTAAATATAGAAGGGCTATTAACTGAACTCTCATATAGGTATATGACGTCGACAAAAGATTAACGATTTCGTCAGACAAAAGATTATAGGTATAATGTTTTGTCTGACGAAAGGTTGGAAAAGAGATAGTATAAATCTGTCGATACCATAAAGAGGAGTTATCCTTTATTCTCCAACGCATGTCACAGTTTATTTAAAGTAACAGGTTACTTTATATTAGTACTAATGTACTAATTTTCTCTATTATTGTTTCGTAGATATTTGGATGTTTTGTGCAATTAAGAAGACGGTATCTTCTTACCGAAAAGTACAAAAAAAATTTAAGAACAATTTCAATGAATCACTATAACAATTAGATACATTTTTATTTACCTATATGAAACTATTTATAACTATACTAGCTGCGCCACGCAGTTTCACACGCGTAAGTTGTATCCCGTAAAAATAACGGGATAAAAAGTTATTACCTATGTGCTATTCCAGTTTTCCAGCTACCTACGTACTAAATTTCAAAGCAATATTTTTAGTAGTTTTTGCGTGAAAGAGTAACAAACATACACATACACATACATCCATCCTCGCAAACTTTCGTATTTATAATATTAGTATGATTTTAAAAGTAATAATTCACAGTACTACAGTCTAGAACAATAAAACAGAATTAGTATTAAATGACATGAGACTTGAAATATAGTTACGATCATTGGTTACAATACAATTTAAAATATTCAAAACATGTTTCGAATGCAAATATTACCACTTGGAACTAATTTACGAAACAATCGCTACAAGGCTACATTACAATGATATTGAGTAGGTCTAGACAAAATTTCTTATTTTCAGACATTTTTATTCCAAAAGTAACGTTGTTTAATTGCAAAGTCTAAATAATTCCAAAATAACTTTTCGGTTCAAACCTTCAATTTCTATGCACTATTTTACAAATTTGAAACGCTGAACTTTTATAGACATACTAGACTTTAGTCCGACTTCTGTCAGGGTGACCCGGGATTATAAAAATATAAAGTATTAGCCTTTTGAGATTATTATGTTTATACATAACTATACATAGCTATGTAAGTTACAAACAGTATTTTAGTTCTATTAATTTCCAATAAAAGCGTAAAAAACGAAATAAAAAACTTTCCTCTAGAATTTCCTTAGACAGATACAGTGCTGACACTTAATTGAAAAAAAAAGTACCTATAGCATCGAAATCACAACATTTTGAATAATTTTCATATCACCTTTAAGCAAGAGGAAAAATACAATAGTGCAGCCAGTTTATTCCAGTTTCGCGTAATTTATTACATCAATAGTCAAGATTTTATTGCTATAAAGTCTTATCATTTAGACATAACATTTTGTGCAACAACAAACCAATTTTCTTTACGTTGCTGCCAAGGAGATAACTGAATAACTGGTTTTGAAATATTCTCTTCGAAGATAAGCATTTGTGAAATCAATGAAATGTATATATATGTAATAATTAGGTACTGCGGCGGGTAATGACCGCGACGAGTACGTAGGTACTACGAGGTACGAGGGTTCGAGACTGAATTAATGAAATCAAAAGTGGCCTTTCATTAATTTGAACTAATGAAAGACAACTTTCGTTTTCATTGACAATTTTATATAATTTTTTAAATATAAACAGCAATGCGCGTATATTGGATGAGAAGGAATGGAAGATGATTTTTATATTTAGAATATGGTCTATCTTCTATCTATGAAATTAGGACTAAAGTATACAGAGGACTTTTTAGTTCTACGATGCGCTCGATGGATTGCGTCTAGTACACTTAATTGCAGGAAAGAAAGAAGATATTTTAGCTTAAAACACATTCTATTATGACTTTAACTTTTTTTTTTCGGTGGTGACCGCTAAATCAGTAATCGTTTAAATTCGACAAACAACTTTTCAGACATTAACAATAAAAGATTAATTGTTTTAATGGGTTTTTATAGTAACAACATTAAAGGAGCAGCTTTAATTCTAATTGGCGCAGCAATTAACAATAGGTTATCATTTGCCGCATATCTTATTATCAAAGGAATTAGTAAAGTTTCCTTTACACAATATATCCCATGCGTATCTAATCTCTTTGTAATAAACTTGATATTTTAATGATCTTGTTTATGTTATGAACCGCTTACAGTAAATAGAGATAATATAAATTTCAATTGTATTAGGTATATTATGTATTTATCTACCTACTTTTTTCAATTGGCTTTGTTTAAGTCATAAAAAAAGGTTTTTTCGCGAACGTACGTCGTTAGGATGCATTGAAATCTTTTATATTTTTTGAAATGACGCAATTTTGAACTATATCAAATAACCAGATAAAAATTTTTATTTAATATTGTATTTTTTTTGTTTCTCAGAAAAAAGAAACAATATTTATGAGTGCTTTATTTTTATACACAGATGTTTAGATACTTGTAAGACGTGGTTTACAAAGCAACTAGAAAGCACTTCCTCTTTTTTCATCTAAAAATAGACAGATAAAATCCACGTAGATATATATCTAACAAACAGACATCGAAAAAGCAATCGCGTAAGAAGCGGCCGTGATCTTGGCATCCCCGAAAATAACATAGAAAATTTTACAGCGCAGATACTTCTATAGCGGTATAATGGCTGAGCGAAGCGGGCCATGTAAAAATAACTGGAATGTTTTCCTCCTAGACACACCTCTCGGTACCGGTTTTGAATGTCATGAACGTAACTTGTTACGTAACTTTCTAGCGCGTTTGTAAACATTAAATTTTGCCTTGGCGTAGTCCAATCACTTCACTATCTAGTTTGTGGCTGCTGGTTAATGTAGCATTCAAATGGTAATCAAGAAAAACTGTAAGCAATCACAGTGATTTTATAGATAACTAACTGCGCCCCGAGGTTTCACCTGCGTAAGTCCGTATCCCGTAGGAATATCGGGATAAAAGTTGCCTATATGTTATTCCAGTTGTCCAGCTGTCTACGTACCAAATTTCATTGCAATCGGTTCAGTAGTTTTTGCGTCAAAGAGCAAAAAACACACACACATCCTCACAAACTTTCGCATTTATGATATTAGTAGGACTAGTAGGATGTTAGTAGTTTCCACAATTTATGCATAACTATTAAGACAATTCCGACATACGAGACTAACTCAGAAATAATGATCCTTCTTCAGTTCAGAACGTTATCCGAACACTAAAGTATGAAAAAATGATGACAGCAAGTTTAGATAAATCAATATTAGAAATTGTTAGCAGTAGTTGTTAGGTTAGATTAGTAAATATTCCTGAAGTACATAACCTAAAGAAATAACCTTTTAAGATTCTTAACTGTTTTATTGAAGCAATTGCACTCATTTGTCCGTTTGTTAGATAATCTGTGATGACTTCTGAACTTCCACTCGTGTATCTATTTCTATTCTAGGCTACGTCTAGTAGTTATTATATATATATGAGTACCATACGATACATATTACGATATGTCGCAGTCGGAAATCATATAACTTGACCATTTACAAAGGACATCGTAAATGTTCGGCATTATGTATTGTGCCGAGATTTTGGTATGAGAAATTTATGGTTCGGTTAGGGATACTTTAATTATTAGCCTAAATTCTTTAACTTTAACTAAATAGGAATAATATAATATCCACGTCTCTCAACCAGCTCCTCGTGGTCGTTTTAAAAAAGTAAACTATTGTTAAAAAAAGAAAAATGTATTGATAAATGTTTTACATGTTTTTTTTTTCAAACCACAGATAATTTAGAACTATATACTAGTACTCAAACATTCCTACCTTAGCAACAACTCCAGAGGCCTCGTGTCCCATAATCATGGGATCTTTAAGCACGAAGTGACCGCATGCGCCGCTCTGCCAGTAGTGCACATCCGACCCGCAGATGCCCACGCAGTCCATGCGCAAGAGCACCTCTGGAACATGATGATGATGACATGATGACTTAAAAAGTAGATACTGTATTTGGAGCGCCAATTGATCCTAAACTAACTATGGATTGGACATAGTTGGTCGGAAGTTCAAGAAAACACTACACATAAGTGTTTTTTCGATTTCAATAGGTGCATTTAAGAACTTACTCATGTACGTCAGATATATGGCCTCATTGGTGTATTAGTTTTATTAACAAAAGAAAAAAGAAACACGATCTCAAAAGGTAGACTAGAAGTGAACATTTGTGACATAGTCCTGTACAATTGCGCAATCACCATTAGGGCCGGTAATCCGGATAACTATTGCATCTGTATATTCACCGACTTTATAAATATTCACTAAAAATAACTGTTATTGAGTTTTCATTGCAATGTAAGTAAATACTCCATATATTCCATACTCCATATATTTTTCATGATATAGATCAGTATCATTACCAGTTATTATTCAAACTTTCAACCACGTTGAGGAACTCATTTATAAATTACTTATAAATTTTCTTTTTGGTTTGAATAAATTTGTTAATTGACTTCACTTCGTACAATATTAAGGTCTGGTTTTAGTTAAATTGTAATCGCATCTTAATTATATTATCTTTCACTTGGGAAATCATAAGATCACGGTTTTCATAATATTCCTGCGACATACACATTGATGAGGGTTTCTTTGACAAAACATCAAAGCTATTATTTGATTATTTGTCGATTACGACTAGTGTTTCAACAACCTGTTTAAATATTAAAGTAGGAAGTGATAATGGCGTAGCGATTTAAATGAGGCAAAAAACAAATCGCATTAACTATCAGTTTAGTTATATAATCGCTCAGTTTCCGCGTATTATTGAATATATTTTTTGTATAATTATAGAGGTTCCTTTATCTTTATAATAGACGTCAACTAGTGCTCCATGCCCGGCTGATAGATCTTTTTGAAAATATGTATCGCCATGAAATTAAAAAAAATATTAAGAAAATGCTTAATGTCACTAATTTGTTTGAACTAGTAGTCGATAAGAGGTCGAAATTTACCATATCCATAAAAAACACTTTCTATAGGTAATATGATTTTAGTGTATTTAATGCAATATTTTGAAAAAGTAACATCAGTAGCGTCAGTATTTTCTTGTGTTTGATTTTACGCAAGATATTATCCATTTGGAAATTAAAGACCTTTTAACGGATTTTTAGCGCTATTTATTATTTAAATCATTAACCAGACGTTTCGAACACTTTACAGCGAGCGTGGTCACGGGGAGACATTATTAATATTGTTTCTCTATATAAACTGTAGCGTGTCAATTTATTACCTACATCCGAGCAATTTTCGAATAAATTATGAAAACAATTTTGCTTCACGCAAACAGCTAAAAGGGTTTTTAAAAGTTAACATCTTTTATAAAATAATTCACATTTTTCGGGTAAGGCGCCCCAGAGGTTAACGGGACCCCATAGGACACTTCGCTCTCCGTTCTCCGGTATTGAAATTTTTGAAAATGTTTTTCTGTCCCTCTATAAGAAATAAATATAAGAAATTTAGGTTAAGCAACCTTTGCTACGGTCAAAAATTGGATGGTGATAATTTTTTTGTGCAGTCGCTCGATAGCTTATTTGCCTAGCAAATACAGAACAAAACACAACATTTACGAGTCGCGAGTCCCACTCGCAATTGACAATTTTTTTTTATACGATATCTATGATTTTAGGGAAAAAAACATCTCTATTAGATCATAGAATTCAATCGCGTTAAATTGTATTTCTTGGTGACGCACATAGTAATCTGTAATGTTATCAAACTAGATAAATAAATAATTGACAAACATTTTAAATTTATTCGAGGTTATAGGGTCAAGGTATGTGTGGTCAACGACACGATAGTTTCTTGAAATTAATTTTATTCGTATAGCTGTAACTCAACACCATGAAAAACATTTTGAATTAAGAACTTATTGCTATATATAGAGTTAATATGTGCCTATACTATGGTACAACCACAGATAACATAGTATTACAGTACTACCTACCTAACCTACCACAATGTATCTACCTACCTCCATTCTACACACATTTTTATCTGAACTATTTTTTATAACAAGTAGTAAACTATTAGGATGAAAGTGAATGTGTTGAATTAATTAAGTACAAAATTAGTATTTTCTTGTGTTTTATTTTACGCGAGTATTATACACTTAGAAATTAAAAACTTTTTAACGGATTTTAAAGGCGATTTATTCATTATATTATTAACCCAACGTTTCGCACACTTAACAGCGCTCACTGTTATGTGTATAAATCGCGTTTAAAGTCCGTTAAAAAGTTTTTAATTTCTAAAAGTACAAAATTATTTTAAAAGTAGGAAGGATTTCAATACACCTAAATTCATACAATATTAGCTATATCTCGAGTGGAAGGCTACGGTCGTCTCTAGCACAAGTTGAGGCGACTGTAGTGTCTAAATTGTCTCGAATCAATGTATTGTTACTTTATTTTTAGGTATGAAATTATATTAGATTAACTTACTGTTTTTCTATAATATTCAATACAATGTATCTTTTTAAAGTAAAGTACTCACCATCATCTTTAATTTCTGGTATTGGAGTTTGTTCCTGTAAAAATAATGCATGTTTATTAGATCTAGGTATATCACTAAACGCTTGACTGAGCCAGATAATGGCATATTGTGGCAGATTGGATAGACTGGCCACTATTAGTAAAAATATTTTTTTTTAATTCAAGCCTGAGTGCCAGAGTGGAGTCTGGAGTATTTATATTTAAAGAAGATCCTAAAGGCTAAAATGAAAAAAGAATACCCAATTGAATTGTTGTAAATAATTTATTCAATATCGTGGATTCGTTGATATTGCATTAAAGATATCTTTCTAGTCTGTTAAAATGGTATTAACCATTTTTTTTGTAGATAGTCATCGTAACATTTTGTCTATGAAATATAAATTTCAATGTCATACTTCAACTACAGAATAATAAGTACAAGTACTACAACTAAGATCTGCGCGTGCGTTCCATAGGAGATCCCAGGATCCCTGCTTTTGTTCTTTGAGTTTGGCCGCCGAGGAGGTTTTAGTGGGTAGAAATCCCACATGCTCTACTTTTCCCCCAAAGCTAGAGCATCTTTGGAAGATTTCCTCCTCGTTAAAAAAAAAAAAAAAATCTGCGCTATAATCTGCGTGGCGCAAATTTAGTATTTTTTTTTATAAGTAAATTTAAAGGTCTTTATTACACAAACACAGGACATATAGTTGCTGAAACGCTGATGAGCTAGATATGAAATAGAGGGAAAACATTCAATTTGTTATATTTGCTACAAAATTGTAAAATCACGATTATAGTACAAATCTAATACATATTGATATTATAATACCTTATCGTTAAATTACCGCGATCATTCATTTGAAATTTAGATAAAGAATAGTATATAGTGTATATAATACGCGTAAAAACATATGTAAAGATATAACTAGGCTAGTATTATATTATCTGTGACCTAGGTATCTACCTATAATGTTTATATTTTAAGTCAGTCACTGGGTCAGCACAACTATTATATCATAATTATAATTGCAAAAATTTATGTTTTTTTAATGTTTGGGATAAAATAAAGTTACTCGACTATTTCTCATGGCATTATAAAAATCTTTACTTTCATTAATAAGACCACATAAGACCACACCGTTTAAATATTACCTATGATTAGTTATAGTACCTATCGTTAATAGACGTTAGACGATTGTAAAATTCATTGGTTGTTTTAAATTCTAATTCGTAAATAAGACTGAATTATACGGATTAGATTTTTTAAATCTATTATATATAAGGCGCAAAGAAGATGCATTATTGCTTTAAACCATCCGAATAATCTGGTTTATTATTACTTTAAATATTTATAGTTACCAGCCGTAAATCCTTCGTTTTGTAGAGAACAGCGGTGAGGTTATCCTGTGCCATTTTGTACGCGTGCGCGGTTCACAGCTGTCAATGCACTACTGTGCCGGCGAGGATTATATTGATAATGTTGTATTAGCTATTTAGGGTATTTATATTGGATACTTAAAAACGCTTGTCAACAAAACACGACATGCCTCTTTATTTCGATTATGATGAATAGATTGTAACCTTTTAAATGTCAGTTATAAGTTTGAATATAGAAGATTTAAATTATTTAATAGAATCAATCTTTTCGTTTTTGTTTTTAATGACAATAAATTTACTGTATCATAAAACGTATGTACTGTATCGAATACGTTCTAAACTTTAATATAGTAGATCTAGAAATTTTTGCAATCAGTTACTAGATTGTCAATGTAACGGTCATTAGGGTTTCTCTTCGTGTAATTTAAATTGCGATCGGAATAAGATTTGGTACTAAAGTATAAGATTTTTTGTGGAGTAGGTTTTAATTGTTTTCTACACTGTTGTATTTATTAGCTATTGCCGTGTTGATGTAATTAAATTTAACAGCGTTTAAAGTTACTAAGTTGCCCAGCGCAGTTTTCGTATGCGGTGTTTACTTAATTTACACTGTTCAAACAAATTGAGGTGTATAATTTATAGAAATCAATTTCAATTAATATCATAGTATTATATTTAGCCATCGAAGTTTAATCATACATAGGACCGTATACAAACGCGTGGTGTAGTGACGGCCTTAATAGACAAACATGTAGTTGTATTGCGTAGGGTAGTGTGTGTGTGTAATGATAAATAATGAATGGACGGTGGACGAAGGCGCGGCCGTAAATATTACTTTACTCTGTGGGCATTGGGCGCGGCTTTTCGTCATACCACGTGACCAAACTGCCGGGCCCCTCGATGGATATACGCGTTCGATATTTAAATAATTCATCAATTATTCTAATAATTAGTGACATAAATCGATTTCGTGATATTTTCAATCAAAACATGGAAAATTTTAGAAACGATTAAATAATACGCGAAGCGGATTTGGATCGCTGCCAGCTACATCATTCTGATTGCTAAAAGCAAGAAAAAATATTTTTTTACCCGACGAATGTAGATACTATCTAATATCTAATTATCTACATATTCACCGTGAACATAATTTTACCTGTTCATTTATTGCGTTAATGCAGTCGAAATAAATTCACCAACATATTTTTTTTTTTGATCTTACTAATATTATAAATGCGAAAGATAAAGAAAAGAAAGGATGTGTGTGTGTTTGTTGTTCTTTCACGCAAAATCTAATGAACCGGTTGCATGAAATTTGGTACGTAGACAGCTGGACAATTGGAATAACATATAGGCAACTTTTTATCCCGATAGTCCTACGGGATACGGACTTACGCGGGTGAAACCGCGGGGTGCAGCTAGTAGTCTATAGTTATAAGGTATAAGTTTGGTAATCCTCTGCATAATCATAAAATTCACTTTTGTTCTTCGGTCATAAATAATAACTTTTTTTTAATTGACATTTTAAATATTTGTACTCACCAAAGCACAGCTGAGTAATTAGTTCAAGATATTAAATTCACCATTCACAATTCAATAACGGCAATTTACAGGAAGGCCAATATATAGGTATTTAAAAAGTTTGTTCGACCGTCACCTATAATATCTTAGCTGCTACAAAACTTCAAAATCGCATCGCAAGCTGAACAGAATTTTAATCAATATTAATTATAAAATAGCGAAAAAGTCCATAATATGTCCGCGCGAGCGAAGCCGTGAGTACAAACTAGTAAAGAATAAAAAAGCGTGTTTTCGCATAGCTCGAAATGACGCACGGGATTAGCATAGCAATTGATGTAAATATAACTTTGGTCGGATAAATAAACGTCCGCGTGACTAGGTTTCCAACTCAAAAATATTGCTAACCTATCTAAATCAGTAAATACAATTTAGATTTTTTGCGGATGAATGATGTTAAGGTAATACTGTTAAAACATTTTTTTTTAATTTTTTATTATTATTAGAACAAAAAATGGAATTAACAGGTTAAATGTGTGTAGCAAGTAAAGAAAAACCACTAAGGTTTAAAGTAATGTGCGTATACAAATAAACCGGTTTTTAATTGTATAATATTAAATTGTTGTTTTATTATTTATTAGGTATGCTTATCAATTTAATAGTATTTGAACCTGACGTTGTTTTAACAAAAGTATTTTTTCGCTATAAGTAGTAACTTACAATCATAGTATAAATACTATTCATGCACACTTACATCTGTGCATTTTTTGTTTGAATGGAGCAGCTGTGCGCCAATTCAGTGGTTGTCATGGTAACGGGAGTGTGAATGGAACAAAGTCCTTGACCATTTTAAAAGTGAGGGTCACTCGCTCAGCAATAAGTTGCCCAGAAATCTAGCAAGCATGTAGAATGAGATTTTTGTTTTTAATTTGTGATATTTGTATATTTATACCGTTTTATTAGCGAATATGAATATATTCAAGAAATCAGGTAGATATTGAAAGTTTATATTTATTTTTTTATGTATAGGTAGAATCATTGGGAATTCCTTCGTTTATAAATTCGTACAGAATTAGGTAACCCAGAACCCACTCATTAATTGAACATGATCAAATTTATAATAGTTTCGTTGCAGCTCAAGCTGTTACAATTATTTTTTTATAGTTGAATTTTTATTAAACCTTATAAAATTTGCACATTGATTAGGTTATGAGTGTGACATGACAAATGATTCATTTTTAATTTTTATCATTTGGATGTGTCATATCGATTTTATTGAAAACAGCAATACAAATTTAAAAAAAACAACAGAACGTAGCAAAAAAACAACTGAGTAGGTACTCAGGTATCTTATCTATACCTATTGTAGTACCTATAATATTATCTGTTAAACTCTTTAGTTTTGTAAACTACTAGTCGTTTGCCCCGGCTTTACTCGTCAAACAATAGTCATTTTGTACTCATTTTACTTTCAAATGCAACAAAAAAATATGGGTCTAGCAAATATACACAGCTTAAGTACAGTTGTTAAAACAAACAGGAAATCCATTTAAAATATCTCTCATCATTACCACATAAGTAGTATAAAACATAGTCGCTTTCTCTGTCCGTATGTCTCTATGTATGCTTAAAACCTTTATAACCACGCAACGGATTTTTTTGTTTTTTTTAATAGATACAAATAATACAAATTCAAAGTTAGATATTTATTCAATAAATTTATCATAAATTTTTTGAGTTTGAGTTTGAGTTTGAACAGTTACTCTAGTGGGCCAAGTAAGAGCTGTTTAAAAATAAGAACCTGTATTTACTACCATATCTCAAAGTGTATGTATCTATTTTTTTTATTATTTGCCTTTTGACTGTACCTAAAGAACCACGACAACCACACCTGTATATATAACTGACGTTTGAAATGGGATTATAATATGTTTTCAATGTGATGTCAATAATTTTGTTATTTAAAAAAATATATGATGAATATAATAAGTTATAGGTGATTTTTTTTTTTTATTTGAAGCTGGCTCTCGCAATTTCTAAAACTTATAGTACAGTTAACATATCTGTGGTATGAGTGCTTATTTAAAAATATCCACGGTCAATCGGCATTCAGCAGGTAAATCTATGGGAACTTGGTGGTTTGGAAGCTATTGTTAGAATGTAATATTGGAGAATGAGAAATATAATATACCTAAGTCTTAGTGTATAATCGTGTACAAACTTAAAATATGACGTAAAAACTTGTGAGTGAGTCTGAATAATCGATATTACAATTTCTAGTTAGCAATTGAGAATTCATTACTAACTTGATAAAATATATCGAAACATTATCTATTGAACAATTAATAACAACATTTTTAAATGTCAAAAATTGTTGTATCACCATGAGTAGATATATCACTTAGATTTCGTCACATTTGACGTTTGTTCGTGAAATAAGTGAAAATCAAGTGAATTCTACGTCATCATACGTACAAGAAGACCCACCCACGGGCTGCGGGCACGACCTACCACGTCAATGACTGCCCTTGGTAAATACTTTCGACTTTAGATAACGTTAATTATAATTTATCTTATTCAAGTATTGTTACTGAGCAACAATCGAACACGCTATTAAATACTTCTTTATTTGATTTTACCGTATTACATTCATAACGCTTT
Source organism: Zerene cesonia (assembly GCF_012273895.1). NCBI lineage: Eukaryota > Metazoa > Arthropoda > Insecta > Lepidoptera > Pieridae > Zerene > Zerene cesonia. The sequence goes on along the minus strand of NC_052105.1, from coordinate 1,015,401 downwards.
TCATTTTTATGGGTCTGAAATTAATTACCTACATAAGTAGGTATTTATCACGCTGTTATACTTACAACATTATATCCATTTGTAGAGGCGAAAAGTCTGCAATAGACCTTACGCCTCTTCAAATGGTCATGGGCGGTGGTAGCGCTTTCCATCAGGCGACTCCCCAGCTCCATTGCCGACCATGACATAAAAAAAAAAAAAACATTTTTATAACACCATTTAATAATGGGATAATAAGGTATTTAACATTTGTGATAAGCATAATATCTATATAGAGATTATATCATGTTGACAAGTTGTTATTTAACTAAAAACACTCAAGGTTACACAATGAACAAGTTTTACATACCAAAGCACTTTATTAGCATAAAGCCACAGTATAAAGAGATGCATAGAGCGTATAAATGATAAGGAAAGCTTTCACAACTTATTCTACTCTAATGATTTTCAATCGTAACATCTAATGTTGATTAACAAAAGTTCCTTACCGTTGTTATTAAAAACATTATAAAAAACATCCGCCTGTTATTAATTTTTTTTTGTAACTTTTTTTGTTTCCTACATTTGACTTTGTTACGACGCATTAAGATTTAGTATTAAGATTTTGTGTGTGTAAGTGCAAAGCTACATGCAACATTTTTTGGATAAACACTTTTACTTCGAACTTGATAGTTTGCTACGTCAAAACTTGTTGTTGGTGAAACTACCTCCTTTATGTCTTCTCTTGGTTGAGTGATCCATAGAAAACATAACAATGTTACCTGTGGATCACTCAACAGTTAGGTATATTATGCAGGTAGACCAGTGGTGGCTCAGCGGTAAGGACCTTGGACTTAAAAGCAATAAGTCAGGGTTCGAGTACGAGCGAGCGTACAATATAAATATATATAGGATAAAATGAGGAAACCGGCACCAACAGTTCGTTGACATGTGACATCTCCCATCTGATTATAGCCTGAACCCTGATAGGAGGTCTCCGCCCAGAGGAGTGGGAACATATATGGGCTGATCATGATAATAATATGGGTATACACTTCTTACTGATTCAGAATTCGTCTAGTTATTTGAACCCTGCCATTAAAAATGATAAAATATTTGAAAAATATGTTAATTTACATCTAAAGTCTGAACATGTTATGAACATTACTATGCTAATAAGATGGTTTGCAATTAACCTTCCTTAAGAGGTGTGTTGTCAAATTACAGCTTAGATAATTTGTAACAATTTAAACTACGTTCTATTATATTTTAATTTTTATCCTTTATTTCTACGTTCTGCAATACTCAGTTTTTAAAGTGATCATTCAAGTGCGAGCCATACTCGCGACATTAAGGGTTCGGTACAAGTTAACTAAAAAGAAACTGCAAAAAAAATTGGTACCCACCAATTGTGACCTCCAATGAAAAAAACCTTTGGTTATTTCTTATTTCTTTTTAGGATTTTGGTTATTTGTTACTTTTCTTATTTTATTACTATATCAATACTGAAAAATTTAACTTTCTGACTATTGCGAATCATGAGATACAGCTTGGTGATAGACGGATAACAAGACTTAGTGATGCCCAATGTGATGGATTACGGCTTCAACTGTTAGATGAATATGCATCACATAAATTTGGTTATCGTTAAAAAATACTTCTTGAACCTTCATCATCGCAGATAACATGAGTCGGTTGAAAAATATGACTCGCTGACCCGGCAAACGCTGTTCTGGCTTATTCTTATCACTTAGAGTTATAAAAAATAGATGTTGACTGATTCTCAGACCTACCCGATATGCACACAAAATTTCATTTGAATCGGTCCAGCCGTTTCGGAGGAGTAAGGTAACTAACATTGTGACACGAGAATTTTATATATTAGATATAAATATTTAATTTTTTTTCAACTGTCGATATTTTTGTTTGTGTCCAAAAATTTGTAACTTCAAAAGACTTTTTTTAATTAGTAGTTACCCTAACTGGATGGTTAAAACTTTATTGGGAGCGGTTTCCAATCACCCCTGTGAATAGGGGTTCAATCACCCCTGTGAATTACCATGATTAATTTTAATAGTGAATACTCCAATGCGAATTGGTTGTGAAGAGGGTATACACTAAACAATATACCATTGAGTGTCTCTTACTCATTAATCACTTAGAAAGGCCAAAAAGGTTAACTAATTGAATGAAAACGCAAATTCTCTAACAAATCTTTATTCACTCATCCCATCCCCACAACCCGTGGCTTTCTTTTATCGTCTCCCTATTATCTCTTCTATGCCTCGTAACTGCGCTAGCTTCTCCCTTCGCGATCGCCTTTTTCCTCTCCATTTTCTTCTGCCTTTGTTCTAGATTCTTCTTCACTTGCTGTTTCACCACTTCCGGCGCTATAGTACTCGCAGAAGTATACGACCTCATTGACCTTACATCCGACAAAGCTTTTTCAATCATCGCCAGCCTGTACTTCTGCGAGTTTTTATCTAAATCGCTTCCAGAACCTTCCATGTCTTCTGTGTGTTCTTCTGTCGTCCCTGCACTTTGTTCTGTGCCTTCTGTATTTTCTTTTTCTTCGTCTACATTTTTAACAGGCACTAAAGTAGGTATTTCTTCGTCTAGATTTAGTTTCGTAGTTTTTGCTGCTAAGGTATGTACAGTTTCGTCGTGTTGTATGGACGCTTCAACCTGCAAATGATAAGCAATTCAATTGAATGTTGATAACGCATCCGAGCAGGTCGGGGTGACAAGGTGATAGATGAGGTTTATCTACGCAATGCAAAAATAAAATGAAGTGGAACTTTTTATGAAAATCGTGAATTCAATTTGCGGATAAGTTGTTTTTTGTGACAAAATGTTTATTTACAATGTTTTCAGTTTTTATAGTTTACTAGACGGTTGTCCCGGCTCTGTCCGGATATCAAGATTCCTATTTTATCCCAACGGAGCATTTAATTGGGATAGAAAGTATCCTATCACCCAAGTCAGCTCATACTCTATCTGTACACCAAATTTCATCAAAATGCATTGAGTAGTTTCAGCGTGATTGACGGACAAACATCCGACTTTTTTATCCCTATGGTTATTTATTTATTATGGTTATATATTTTACATAACTATATCTGTATAATTCGAAACAACCCATAACGAGACATTTTCTATTAACCAGTCGCCACCGGAAATTGAACCCAGTGTGGAGGATCTAGGTCCTAAGTTTGCACGTTAACCACTGTATCAAGAAAGCGGTCAATAAATCAACCAGGAACAAAAAAAAAACAATCTTATATCATGAGAAATTTTGAAAGAAGAGAAAAAAATTTATCACGAGACGGGATTCGAACCCGCGTATTTTGCCTAACCTATCATGGGTGGGCGAGAGGCTAGGCGTTGCTACGGTTAGGCAAACAACGTCTATCATATTATATTCTATATAAATCTCATATCATATTATATTCAGTCTTCAGACGTCCACATATTCGTGAACCAAATTATTATTATTTCCTACATTATTATTTATTTATCATTAATATTATTACAAAAATTATACAAATTTACAATTGTACATCCATTTCAGGTAAAATGTCATATTAAATTATCAGTCAAATGTCATATCAAATTATTAGCTACAAGCATTTGATAACTCACCTCTCGCCTCAGCGAATCTATTTCATCTTCGGACACTTTGCTGCTGATCTCTTCACCCTGCTCAGCTTCTTCATCACTGGCTTCATCACCGCTCACTTGGAGACCGATACCCATTTCCTGTGAACAATTGGCAACTATGCAAGACCAAGGAATGTAAGGTAATTATAAATATATTGATGAATATCGAGAATTTGTGAATTTTAATATAGATGATAATTATTTCGATTATAAGAAGAGTTGTTATGAAATTTAAATAATTAAGTGTATTTTCTAATTGAATTAATAAAAACATTTCTAAATTTTGTTTGTTTTTATTTTGCCTCAAAAACTATTTATATAAAATACTGAAATATAACTAAATATTACCTCTAACAGCTCATCTTCAAGCACCTTATTCCGCTTGTACCCAGAGCAAGCCACCTCAGTATCGAGTTCATCGTCTCTCTCGAGATCCGAAAACTTTGGGTAATCTTCGCTTTCATAACCAAAGCGTTTCTTGAAAAACTCGCGAACACAACGCACGTCACGATCGAAGTAACTGATATAAATAACATTACATTTGAAACCGCTTTTAGCATTTAAAAAAGAAATTGTCCTATGGTAGGTTTTGAATTTGTCCTTCTTCTCACAGTTACATCCTTTCAATACTTTAAATAATTCCTATATTCTTTCAATAACATTTATTTTACGAAAATTAAATTATATTTGTTTATGATATGTTTATCCTTTATTTGGAAAATGTTTTAATTGAACATTTATGGTAAACATATTTTTTATTGAATTTTTTTATTTATCATTTATGGTTAATATACTTTTTTTATTTAATGTTAGACAAGCCTCTACAAAAGTCTCTGTAATTATTATTCCAATACAAGGAGAATTCAATGTAAAATGCGAACTAACAAAAATCCTCATATTTAAACTCACAGCTCAGCATTGGGATGCATAGTGGAGACCATCTGGGGGAAATCAATAATCACCGGATGCCCTTCATCATCAATCATGATGTTGAACTCGTTAAAGTCTCCATGGATCACACCACAGTTGCCCAACCGCACTATGAGTCCCATCAGCTCATCATACAACCATTCTACATCGGAGACTGATGTAACATGAGTCCTGGAATTTTGTTTTTAATAAAGAAATATGGATTGAAAAATGCTACAAATTATGTTTAGGCATTGTTTTAGTGATGAAGGTTACAAATAAACTTGTTTTATGCTCTTATGATTATTATGTAGTGATCTTTAATAGTTGCTGCTGTTGTCATTTTAAAGTAAGAAAAAAGATTGAAGGAACAAAGCAGTAAAATGTCATATTAAATTGAATTAAAGTGGCAATTGCCAAAAGTAAAGGATAAAACAATAATGAAGTATTTTGTTGTTTTCTTAACACTATAATGGACGTAACATATTTTTTTTTTTTTTTAATCAGCCATGACTGTCCCACTGCTGGGAAAAGGCCTCTCTTCCCTCAGTCTATACGAGGGAAGAGGTGTGGTAACATAATGAAATATGTAATAATGTAAACTCAACAGTGCCTTATAACAAATAATTCTATAATAAAGGTTAATAGTCTATAATAAAGGATAAAGGTTAATCTATACAGCTATCACTTACAAAGGTCCCCCGTGTACCAGCTCCATAACAACACAATGTCTATTGAAGTCAATTGGCTTGGGAACAGGAAAGTCTCTATCGTAGAGAGCCTTCATATACGCAAACTCTTTGGTTGCGGAAATACGAGAGAGGTAGAGCCAGGATGCGCGGTTTCTATGCGCATGGTAATCCCGTTTGTCCTTTATGTTGCGGAAGCATGTGCGACCTAGTCTGAAATTTTATTTGACTTTCACAAAATGTATACAAAAATTATGATTATCAAATACAAATCAACCTAACATACATTTTTTAAGAGCTTTATGGCGACCACATTTATGAATTTTAGTAATGAAATACATAAATTTTCATGACTATATACCTGTGCAATTTTAAACACAAAGGAGTTTTGTCTTCATCAGCGACTGTGTAAATATTAGACTCTTTGCCGACACCAATCTGATTTCCAAATGATGCAATCACTTTCCTGTTTGTGAGGGCTTTAAGAGCGAGGTAGTCATAGCCTGCATTTGTTAGCCGATAACCATCATCTGAAATGTTATTTGTATGGATTGTTTTAGATAATTAGTAAAATGGGGAGTGGCAGAGTTTACAATTAATAGACTTTATTTTATTCTTAAATTCTTTTTATATAAATTTTAAGGTGTGCAGCGTGTTCTGCGCGTTATCTCTGCATAATATCATATAATTACAGTAAATAACGCTCATGGTATCTGATTTTAGAAGAACTTACAATGTTTTCCTCGTTCATATGTCAACAATCTGTGTTTACATAAATCCTTCATCAATTTGTGAACTCCACCATGGCGCAAGTTTGCTATTGAGGCTACTAAGGAACCAGGCACTAATTCGTGATTTTTCATACCCATTTCGACCTAAAAAATAATATTAATGAGTAAGTAATGCTTCATAACCTTACGGTATAGTTATTGTAACTTATAAGGTTGAATTCGCTTCTTACTGCTGTTAAAACACGAAAATCTTCTCCGGTCAAGTAACGCAAAATAGTGACGTCAAGTTTACCCATTTTGCCATATACTGAAGTTCTTCTGATATATAAACAAATAAAACGTGGTTACAATTCACATTTCACATCTCCAAAATTGTTATTAATGTGAAATTGTCAGACCTCAATTCCCAATGGTGACAATCAACGACGTGTGACAATTGACATATAGATAGAAAATAAATAAAGACAGGTAAGTTTTTTAATCTACTAACGTACCTGTCTGAGTAGGTACGCAGCTAATATTTATAATAACTAGCAACCTTAATTTTGACAATTAACAGATGACAATTGACTTGTTTTGACTTTTACCTTGGTACATTGAGCACCTATTAGAGAAACATCGGAAGTTTTTATCATTAATTTAATTTATGTTTAATTTCACTAAAAATTAGGTTGATTTTTATTTTTTAAAACTTCTTCGTTTGAAAGTCATTATAAGAATGGCATTTAAAGGTTTTAAAGCTGGAACTATAAGTTTAGATGAACCGCGGTCCATTTACTATTCTGGGCAGGTGCTCACGGGTAAAATTTTATTCGAATTGGATGAAATCTTAACATTTACAGGTACCTATCGATTTCCTTTCACCATAGTCATCATCATCACCATAGTACGTAAAATATAATAAACCGTTTTAATAATTTCATTATTTGTTACAGCAATCAAAGTTGCATTCATTGGCCAAGCTATCGTTAAATGGTCAGAATATCAAACTGAAAAATATTCAGGCGTGGAAAGAACTAGAGAGATAGAATACTACGGCCAGGATCCATACTTCAACTTTGAACAATGTTTGTGTGGTGGATCTGGTATGTATTAATTTGTTAATAATATCATTGGAATATTTTATTTTGTTTTTTATTTTATTTGTAATCACTGCAATAATATTTTTACTATCATTAAGTAATATAGTGTCTTTAATCTAGTTTGTTTTCATTTGCTCTACTCAATTTCTGTTTTTTCCTCTTGAAGTGGCTTTTTGTCATTTTACGAATTTTTTATTCCGATTATATTGAGAATTGTTAATTTTTAAACTAGCAGATATATAACAGTAAATTTTTTATATAATTCCCTTTTGTTAAAGCATTATGTATTTTTTTTTCCTGCTTGTGGAGGAGGAAGAGGAAGAATTACAAATATGTTAGTGTTGTTCTTATGATTTTTAATGAATTGAATACTCTTACAGTTACCACTCTGCCAGCTGGGCCTCAATCAATAAGCTTCTCCTATTTAATACCAAGCAATGTGCCATCATCATTTCAAGGTGCTAAAGGACAAGTGAAATACACAATTAAAGCATATCTTGAATATCCAGATTCAACAAGGTATGAGCTTACCACTGACTTTGATGTGATAGCTCCCCTGGACTTAAATACCATAGATTGTATTAAGGTTGGTATATTTATTAAAACAATTCACAAAATGAAGATGGGTGGAGTTTCAATCAAAAGTTTGCTATTCATGTATATTTATTATTTATGTATAAGTTATTTTTATTATTATACAAACTCATAGTATTAGTAGGTAGTTGCATTTGCCAGGTTATCTTGTAAATTTTAATAAACTGATTATGCTAATAAATATGTTTTTGAATTATTTTTATTCTCCAAATGAAAATAGTAATAAGCAAATTTAGCATATAGAGGTCTTTCTAATTTATAGTTTATATTTTTTATCTATGCAAATAATATTAAGCTGGAGAGTTTGAAAGTAAATTCAGCCACTAGTAGACTAATTAAAAAAAAATCAACATTGTATATAATATGTAAATGGCTTTATATATACCAACGGTGAAGCCAGGGTGGAGTGCTAACTGTATTTTACAAGTCCATATTACTTGTGTTACAAAAAAAGCCTAAAAATTATTTACATAACCAAAATATGCTCAGTCGGCCTATTCATAAATTTTTATTATCATATGACTCATAACTTGTTATTGGAATGTTTAAAATCATTGTATGTTAATTAGATTTTATCAAGCAATGTGGCCCTGTTATGTAAGCTGGCAATTTCAATTCCATTTCTTAATTGATGTATTAATATGATAACTTCTTAAATGACTGACTCATACCAATGCTTAATTTAAATAGCTAAAACTCAAATACAAGGAGAAGAAATCTGAAATCATCTTTTATTCCTCAGTTTTAAGTGTACATTGCCACCTTGGAATTTTTACCCTTGAGAGGGTAAAAAAAATTATTTGAGCTCAGAAGCAGGCAGTACCAGGCTAATAAGCTACATATTTCTATAATCTTACCAATAAGCCAACTTATAATGTAGCCTCACATTTTTTATTCTGTTTCAAGCTGAGTGAAACTGGTCAGGAATATTATCCTTACTAATATTGTCAATGCGAAAGTGTGTTTGTTTATCTTTATGTCACAGCGATTTGTAGTGATTTTATGGTATGAGTTTTGTCTTTAGAAATAGTTGGTTAAGAATGACAAAGGGTTTTTTTTGTACCAATGGCGAAACATCTCATTCCCATGTGAATTACACTTACAATGCTGATGAAGGAACAGGCAGAATGCTAGTAATGCAATAATTGTGTATTTCAGAATCCAATAGCAATGGAGTTTGAGGAAGTATCAAGTTGCAACTGTTTTTGTCAAGAGGAATTAATCAATGTAAAAATACAATTACCCGTGTCTGGCTACTGCCCTGGTCAGATCATGAAGATCCAAATAGATTCACAGAATAACACTGGTTCGGAAGTGACTAAGATTCTGTTTCAATTGATTAAGGTAAGGATTTAAGCAGTTTGAACTAGATGATAATATATGAAGAAGGTAGAATAGTATAATGGGGCACATTATAAAATGATGTCTCTCTTAGCTATAGTATCTACTCGTGATTTAAACCATTGCAATTCATGAATATACGGAAGTATTGTACATGTTATATATTTAACTATTTCAAACATTATTTGTATTGCGTCAAAATGTTAATCATTCATATTTTTATATGACAATTAATGATGTTTTTATGCCACAAAGATTAAAAGTTAATTAAAATAATCATTCTCATAAAAAAGTAAACCTCAAATTGTTAGATATAAACAAAATTTTAATGGGACCATACTAAAAACTTCAACTTTCTTTTTAATTAAAAAAAAAAAGATTACGAAAATCGGTTCACTCAGACCAAAGTTCTAAGGAAACAATCACAAAAAGAGTACAGTCTAATTCAAAACATCCTTTCTTTGTGAAGACGATTGATAAAAGTAGTAACTGAGTAGTCATATGTGTAGTTAAATCCAGTAAAATTCAGTTCGGCAATTTCGATTAATAAACAGTCCCTATAATCATGGCGAAATATTACAAGTCATCAATAACTTTAAATTTCAGAAGGAGAGGTACCACTCCCAACAGCCAATATCCACATACATGCCACCAGAAGAAGTTTTGTACAGTTTGGTCCAAGGCCCTATATTGGCCCATACAAAGCGTAGCTTCACGTGTCAGATGCGAGTGCCCAACATTATTGCGTATAATTTGGAAAACTGTCGTGTTATTGATGTCGCATATTTTTTAAAGGTAAAGTAAAAATTTACAATAAATCTTAAATACATATTTTACAACTATGTTACGAAATATTAATAAATAAAAATAATTTTGTATGAAGATAATTTTAACTTAACTGTATAACTTATTCTATTACCATTTTCAACTACTTATGAATAAATAAAAATCTTGAAAAATAAGTGTGTAATTACATAAATATTCATAATTAATTGATATAAACGCATGTGAACACTGTTTTTATAACAAAAACGTAGTAATCGGTATAATATAATTTTTAGTAATTGCATGCTTTAAACCGATTTTGTTTTCAGGTAAAACTAAAAATGTCTGGGTGCATCGACGATGTTGAAGATGAATGTGAATTATGCATTGGTTTAGTGCCTTTAAGAGAAACAGTGGAAGGTACATACGTACACCCCATGTCTTTCCTTCTTCCACAAGCCCCCCTTCCAACAACCACACAAAATATACAAACGTACCCAAATAATACATGTCCTTTACCTGTCCCTAATGTACCTAATGTTACCAGTCTAAGTAATAACGCACAAGCATATCCAACGAATACACCATGCCCTATCCCGACCCTTAATGCTGCCAGCTTAAATAATCAGCCTTCATATGTTATTGGTTTTAAAGTACCGGGGATGCCAGCCGCAAATACAAGTGCATATCCATTAAGTGATAAGAGTGCACAAAATAGATATTCCAACGAATTTCCTAAACCATCTGCCCCGCCTTTGTAATTTTCGGATTTCATATTTTTGTATGCTTTACAATTTTTAGGATTTAAGAGAATTTTTTATACACAAAATATTCATTGTAAAGAAATATAAAAATTCAATCGAATTAAACAAAAAAAATAACTAATAACTCATAGAGATATTTTTGGAAATTGAGAAGCAATTGAGGTAAGATTTTATTTTTTGATTTAATAGTTAGGTTTATGGTGATTTATTTTTTTAAATGTATACTCGAATATAATAAGCTTTAGCTTAAGAATTTTTTGTAACTTTTTAAAGACATATTGACGTATAACGTTTTTTGCATGAAATTGTTGGACAAAATGTCTATATTAGAAATCGCACTATATATATCTAGACTAGATCAAGAAAAAGGAAAAAGAGGGAGCTGTCGTAAATAAACAACAACATCGAAATTAGTGACACCTCGGTTATATGGTATATCATTAATAGCATGGAGTAACTAGCACTAAATTTGGGGTCGAATCTGATAGGCGGGCTTAAATTTTATGTTGCCAGTGTGGTGCAGCGAATCTCCAAAATGCATTTTTTTTTATTTGGTATGGAATTATATAAAGACAGTTTTATAAACTTCCTCATAAGTTTAAGTAACTGCAACATTTTTAGAATAAATAAATGTTCTTATTTGGCAACACTGATAAAATGGCGATCGGTTACTTGTTAAAAGTAATACCGGATTTTCTTTTCACAATATATTTTGTAAAAATGCTAATACTCGCGACAGACTGATGGGCGGCAGTCTTCATAATTAATATGATATTACCTTCGTTTTAAGTGCCGACTCTTTCTGACTTTACTGCTTTATTCATCAGACTTCTATGTGTACATAGTGCAAAAGTAGAAGTTGATAACGAAATATTTTATATGTAATTTACACAAATAAAAAGAACCTTTCATTTATTTTTTTTAATACACCTAGAGCCGTATAGACAAGAAGTGACTAAATCAACCTACCAACCTGTAATATGGTAAAAAAATAATTTAAATGTGCCATATTATATTTTTATATAAGTATCCTTTTTGTTGTAAAACTGTAAAATGACTATTTTCTATTGCTTTATGAAGAGGCATATTTGTTAAATCTTTATTGTACCTCATTTATATGTTCCTCATAATTGTACTTGTTATTAATCTCAAACTCTTTAGTTTTTGGATGCCAAGAATATCGTTGGTAAAAGTTTTTTGAATCCCTACAAATTGGTTTGTAATTTAGTGTTATTATTGCTATCCTAAATATATTATTTACTCTTATGAACATAATAACGTGCCTATTTTATGATAACCTGGTGCTTTATATTTTCATATTTTCTTAGATACTAAGCAAAATCACAAGTGTTAAAATCAGTATTTTTGATTGTTTATTATATATAATTGTTACAATATATTGAATTGAATATTTCGATGTTTGAATAGATTTTTTTTATGTCAGTAAAGATGTTATTAAAAATATATTTTATACCACCTATCACATTTTCTATTATTCATTTGACCATACACTATTATTCTTAGACAAGCCGAAACTCAAACAAACCAAAAATAATTATTTTCTACAAAAAAGGTTACCGTAGTCCCTGAAGTAGATAACACTTCGATTTCTAAAATGGAACCCAATTCAATTCCTTACTTTAAATAAATTCTACTAATTCCCTATCAAACACAAGTTATCGAATAAACCAAAACAATACAGTCTAATTGAGAACCTCCATTTGGGACGTCAATTGAAATAAACCAATTATTATTTGCGCTCTAAGCTGTAAGTTCTGTTACTATGCTGCCCATAGGGTACATAATGTTTCCTGGTACTGGTAAAGCCCTTTAGGTCTTTAATATATTTGTATCTCTATATATTAAATTAAAAACAATCTGGTCCATGGCAGTTCCTGATCCCAAATGAGATTGATGTTGCAAATATTTAATTTTTAAATTAATAAAAAACAAGTATCAATTTTATAACATTTATTACATTGGTTACATAAATTTTTACCAAGATAAAAAATCTTAAACTAAGCACATATAAGTCAGTGTTATATAGTTGTTTATTTAAATGCATACGAAAATCGCCTCTTGTAGTAACTATAGAAAATTATAAGTTCAGTCTATTTTTACGTTATAATTTTACATACTCAGTTCAAAATAGCAAGTAGATACCTACTGACCAGTTTCACTTTCGGAACAACATTCTGTTTTTGATTTAGATTTGTAATAGGCACTGAGCATCGAACCCAGAACCTTCTGCATGTTAACCAATGTATCAAGAAAATTAAAATTTCACGCTAAATCACATTTCCATATACCTATATCGTTATATAATTCAAATAGAACGTTTAACATTAACAATTAGTACAAAATATGTTCAAAATACATCGAAACTATTTACTTCACATTTCTTATTTAAAAAGCATTTGTGCTCCTTAACCTATTCGAGTAAATATTCATATCAAAATTAACAATGGTATAAACGTACAACATAAAAACAGACATCTATAAATTGAGGGGACACATTTTTTAATGGTACATCATTTACGGGGACTATTTCACTGTACCAATATACATTTCAATTTGCAGGACAAATTCTAGTTTGGGAAAGTCATGGCGCTAGGCGAGGCGTCCTTTTCCCGCACTAGAATTACTCCTGTTTTAAAACGTTACAGTAACCTCCCAGCACCCTGTGAGAACTTAATAATGTATTTAAAAAATTCATATAAACTTAATCTTAAATACTAGATAATATATTCGAAACTTACTCTATATTTTAAAAACTTCATACAAATTCAGATGACACTTAAAATTAGCTATGTGAAATTAAAATTTGATACGAATAAAAAATCATGTACCAAATATAGCGACTAGTTCAATTTATCAGAGGCACTGAAAAAAAATTCTTCATTTATACAGGCACACATTTATCACAAGTTATTTTTATTTAATCCCGACAAACGAAAAATGTAGTAAAATGGACGCCAAAAAGTATTTGCAAATAATCTTTTGAGTCGTTAAATTTATTTGAGATTCTAATTGTACATAATATAAGTAATCTCATAACCTCCAAACAAAGAACTTAATACGTATATAGTTTTTTATTCAAACTAAAAAATATTTATATCATATTTGCGCACATATCAAATTGCTTAAACGAAAACATATCAAGTAAGAAAACCTTAAGAAATATTCTAATAAAAACATAAGTATTAAAAAAAAAATCGAAATTGAAAAAAAAAAACTTTCTTTTTATAACAAATTAATATTTTTAATTCTTAGTTAGGTTAAATAATTGTATCTCCATTGTTTCAATTATAATAATACTTAAAATAGCTTTTAGAAATATTATTGGAGGTCAACTCTATATTAAAGATAAACATATTTAAATAACTTTATTTGACACTATGTGTCTGTAATCTCAATAAAAATATATTAACAGTAACTTTATAGTGATGCGATTTGTAGTACAATTTCGAAACTTTAGCACCATTTTAAATTTTATATAAAAACCAACACATAAGAATCAATTTGTATAACAATTAAATTATCAAATATAACCGATTATATAGAACAATATTAAGCACATACTTTAAAAAACTGGAATAAACTATTTATAAACGATAATTATTGGACGAACAAGCATTTTAAATCTAAAAAAATAATTGGCTAAAATTAAGTGGAGGCAGTAGTGAGTGCAGTGAATCTTAAAAAAATATTTTAACAAAATATTATAATTATCAAAATAGTATGTCCATTCATAATGAGTATAATTCTATCATAAGCAATTTTTATTATTCATAATACAAAAATCTAAAAAAATTAAGCCATGTAGATATCACAATTTCGAATTTAAAATGTTTGTACTTACCCTTATATAGCACAGTGGCTTTTTCAGCTGCGGCTAAATACATTAGGTATATATTTGAGTTAATTACTATGTATGTATTCATTATTATGTACTATAAAATTATAAAAAAGAAATATATAATTGTAAGTAGTTATAGACGAAAATTAAAAAAATAAAACATTTATACATTTTCTTGTTAGAAAAAATATAGCAGGTAACATTAGAAGTTATTATTTATCCGGTGTATCGGGCGGTGCGCTGGCTGTTGCATATGGATTCATGTTTGACATTGGCTAAAAAACACAAATATAGATTAAGATTCGGAAAACAAATGTATAATATATCATATAACATTATATTATTTCTAGTTCAAAAACTCACCTACAAAACTTTGATTTATATTGAGCTCCTTTATTATTTTAAACGGAGTTATATGAGAGATTTTTTTTAGAAAAAAAGAAAGGAAATTGACCGTAATATTTGAAGCAATTTTTTAACTTTAACTTACCGAGGTGGGATTAGGGACATTGTCCGAGGCTCTAACAGGCATTCCAGGTACAGCAAAGCCAAATGTTCCAGTCTTAAGTCCAGGTCCCTGGCTGGGATATGGACTGGTTTGAGGATAGGGAGGATTTTGAGGATAGGGGGTACTGCTTTGTGAATTAGGATACGGAGGTCTAGTTTGTGGTGTACATGGCACATTATTTGAATTTGTATTAGGATACGGTGAAGAGGTGGGATAAGGCGGAATATTTCCCGGGATAGGGGATGGTGCTGGATAGGGTGAATTATTTCCCGGGATGGGGGATGTTACTGGGTAAGGTGGGTTATTTCCCAGGATAGGGGATGTCACTGGGTAGGGTGGGTTATTTCCCGGGATAGGGGACGGTGCTGGGTAAGGTGAGTTATTTCCTGGTATAGGAGAAGGTGCCGGATATGGAGGATTAGGACCTGTAGGATAGGGACTTGCCACAGGATAGGGAGAATTCTGGGGATAGGGTGAATTAGTAGTAGGATATGGTGGGTTTGCTAGATTTTGCATACTTCCAGTATAAGGTGGATTTCTATTAGGATAAGGGGAAGCATTTAATGATTGATTGATGAGTGGGGTATTCACTTGGGGCATTTGATCTTGTAGAGGGTTGGGAACATTATCCTGATATCCGACTAGAGCTACGTTTCCGATAATGAGGCGCTTAAAGCCTTCTGTGTCGTTATGGCAACCACTTGGACTCACTACCACCTGTAAATGGTAATAAATTAAAACTCGTCTAGAGTAGTGAAATACTGCAATGAAGAATTTATTTCAAGACAAGTGTTTAATAATTAGTCTAAAGTAGTGCAGTTTTGCAGATGTAAAACATAATAAACAAAAAAATTATTTATCAAACGGAGTGCCTAGTGACAAAATGAGAATTACAATTATCTTAAAAAAACATTTAAATAATCCAGGAAAAAAACAATAATAACAGTTTTTCGATCAAAACAATAATCTTACTATCCTACTCCTACAAAACTAATATTATAAATGCGAAAGTTTGTAAGGATGTGAGTGTGTGTTTGTTACTTTTTCACGCAAAAACTACTGAACCGATTACAATGAAATATGGTACGTAGACAGCTGGACATCTGGAATAACATATAGGCAACTATTTATCCCGATATTCCTACGCAATACGGACTTATGCGGGTGAAACCGCGGGGCGCAGCTATTAAGGTATAATTAGTTGATACTTCAATATTAACTTACGAGTAAATATCTACATCTGACATTAAAAAATCTAAGATTTCCTTAAATAATATAAAATAAGACAGGCTAACAGTAGACACACCAGTTCTAAGAGACAATATGGCTAATTTTTTCCTCCAACAATTGGTTAAACTTTCATAGGAGGCCTGTGTCCCAGCAGTGGGAACATATATGGGCTGATGATGATGATGATGATGATGGTTGGTTGAACTCACCTTAAACACATAATCGATATCGATGAATCTGCACGTGTCCATATTGTATATATCGACATCCGGCACAACCATTTCCACGTTCCAATTGCGAGTGGTGTTGGCGGGAACTGGGCCCTTTTTTATTTCCGCTACCACGCTCTTTGTGTGCTTCGTGTCTGGGTTCGTGGTCGCTATGTAGCTTATTTCCTGATATATTAATGTTAATTATGCGGTTAAATCAAACTTGAACCGATTAAAATAGCTTTTGTCCGCGACTTTTAAATCGGAGTAGTTTTATAGATGTAATTATGCATGTAAACTTTGCTCTTGAATCACACTAGCTATTAAAGAAAACCTCATCTAAACCTGTTGCATAGTTTAAAAGATTTAAGCATACATAGGGATAGAGAAAGCGACTTTGTTTTATACTATGTAGTGAAGATATTGGCTATGTTAAAGATAACTGTAACTGTAAGCTGTTCAACAAGTGTATTTCAAATTCCTTCGGCTGAAACAAACGTTACAAAGCAAAAATTTTATACGGCTATTTTATATTTCTATAAGGATGCTAACATCTTAAGGCTTCGTCCACACAGACAGGCGTATTTAATAAACTTAGCCGAGACAGTATTTTTAATTTACTATCTATATATATAAAATTCTCGTGTCACAGTTTTCGTTGCCATACTCCTCCGAAACAACATCTATTTTTCATACCCCTAAATGATAAGAGTAAGGCAGAACAGCGTTTGCCGGGTGCAGCTAGTTTGTATATAAATGTTATGTTTATTTAAAAAATAATAACTTCGTAAAAAGGGGGGCTCAATAACGTTTCTTCAGAACATCGCTTAATGAACCGATACAGACCTTCTTAAGGATCAGTTTGATGGTGTCAATCTCTACATCCCCCTTGTTGGAACAGGCCACCTCCGCGGGTATGACCTGGCCGGGACAGTAGCCGGAGAGCGGCAGCTTCACCAGCGTCTCCATAGAGCCTGAGCCCATGCAGCAGCAGTAGTAGGTGTCTTCGAAGTTGAACTCCATGGGCTCCTGGGGTATCGGATCGTAATGTAACTTTCAGACAGGTAAATGAAATGCAATGAAATGAAAGGTGTACAGCGAAGTCTTGATAATAGGGTCATGTAATCGTTATTCAAGCTACCATACATGGACTTTGTATTATAATAATTGTTTCCTGGAACCAATTGGTTCTACTACGATAAAAAAAAACCCCAATAGTAAAGTTAAATAACAGTTTAATCCTGAGTCATGCACTCAAACTAAGTAACCTATATAATTATTTGAACTCGACCTATGTCCATTATACAACACGCGTATACAGATTAACCCAAATTTAAGGCGTAAACAAAGGGGCAAACAAAAACCAACTCTCTCACCTTACAATAAGGGTTAGCGTTCAAGTCCACTGGCGCAATCACTCTAACAGCGACCTTTTTCTCTTGATCAAATTTGAATGCTCTGTCTACAACCACTTTTATTTCATAGCGTACGTGGCCCGCGCTGCCCTCGAAGGACGAAGGGCAGTTTGCTGGTAGAGTGAAGTCGAAAGGAAAGTCATGGTCCCCTGGTGGTAGCTCATGTTCACCTAGAATTTCCGAATATATCTTTTATACTAAGTCCCATGACCCTTTGTGGGGTATGGGGCTTATAGGGGATAAAAAGACGGCGCTCATCAAGCATATATTATAAGGTTATTCCTAGAGAATTTGGTTTAAATATATAAAGACCTCATATACATTTATCTTACAAATAGATTATTTTGATGCAGTTTCCACCTCGTAAATAGCACAAGCTTGTATGACATCAACGATTGCAAGTAAAAATATTTTAAGTGGCAAGGTCAATATAAATCGTGGCTAAAAAAAGCTCTAAGAACCTAAGAACATTCCTATAAATTAAAAATACGTTTCTGTCGATCTTTGAAATCTTTTGTTTGAAACTTGTTCCGTGATTATACAGCGCTTAACCACATATTTTTTTTATTGACTTCATAAGAGGAGGTTCTATACCTCGATTCTAGTGTCTTCTTGGTGTTTATTATAATTTAACCAATTTTAACGATGTTTATTATTTGAAAACTGAACTATTGGGAATCTGAAGAGTTCTTTGTGAATTATCTTTAGTAATGTAAGATGGTATCTACATATTTCATGACATTTAGTCGTTTTATCAAAGTATTTAAAACTGTGACCGTAATATTTTTCGTGATTTTGTATACTAAATTCTACTATATATAAAAAAAACTAAAAAAATTGTTTATCTTGAAAGAACGAAAAACATTTCACAGCCAAGAAATTCCTTAGAAACTGACGATCATTATAGTCCAATAAATACGAATGTTTCATAATCCCATTGAATTTATTAGACGCACTTTTTCACATGTGTTACAAATAAATAATTATCATAAATGATTTATCACTATACGTTGCACATGTTGTCGGTAACTAAAGACGAGATTATGTAGCGCGTATAATAGAAGTTGACCTTGGGTATTCTCAATATCTGGTATGTATGTTTAGCCGTATTTTGCTTCGAATTCAGAAGCCAATACAATTTACCTTGTATAATGAAATGGGGATTGACAGCGTTTCGAACGTTTTGGAAATATCCAGGAAAATATCAATCTATCAAAGAAAAGACCTTATCAATGTGGTTAGGAACTTTTCAAAAATTATTTATTCCATTATTATCAATATTTACAGTTTAACGTTCATAGCCTAACTATGGGGCTACCTAAAAGGTAATAAAAGGTGAAAATGTTATTTGCTGGAAAATATTCTTACAAAAACATATATATTGTTATTTGATATAAGTAGTTATACATATTAATAAATTCACTGTAACATTGTTTTAAAGGAAAAGACACCGACAACCGAAACACAGTTCTCAACTAGTTCGATAGTCAGTGGATAATTTAAGAATTGTACTTGAGAAATTTATGTCAATGAATGTGTTTTTTTTTATAACAGCAGTAGGTACTCACCGCTTTCCCCACCCACTAGATACAGCTTCCGATTTATATACTCCTCGTGGGATTCATGAACGCGCTCGTATGTCTCCTCTCTGCCGTTTGCGTTTTTACGAGTGTGTCTAGAGGTCCAACGAACTTCGCAATATCCTTTTATTTTTGCATAGATACCTGAAAATGGGACAATTACTGATAAAATGATGTAAAGTTACATGATGTAATCAATCCATTGATAAGGAGGTCTTTATTTCTTTCATGTGGAAGTAAAATACTAAAGGTTTTCGATTCAACTGTTGTATGTAATTGTAGTTGCAATATAAAAAAAAAGAACAAAAAGTTCTCCATTTCAATAAAACTTCATAAAACTTTAAAAAATATTGGTTGTAACAATTAACACAACAAATGTCAAAATTAATGATCACTCAAGGTTAAAGTCATAAAGGCTTATGTCTGGACTGTATCTTTTATTGTATATATGCAAGCTTTTCGTATGATAAATATTTAAATTATAAAGCTAGCCATTATCCACCCCGCAGCTTTGCTTATGTTATGAGATATCTCACTGGTTTTTCTTGTGTTACACATTTAGAGATTAAAGCCTTTTTAACTGATTTTTTAACGCGATTTATTCATTATATTTTTTTACCCGACATGCCTATATCACTATCTAGCCTTCAAACTACATCCAGAAAAATCACGTCATATGGTATATATTGCGATGTGTAAGAACGACGAAAATTTTAACAAACAGTAAAATTATTGATTTTGATTAGACATTTCATTGATTTTGATTTTTAGCTGTCTGAAGGTATTTTTTCAAAAGTAAAAATATAATAAAATAAATATGTCCTCTGAATTTAATTAAATATGTCCTTTGAAATGTTTCTTTGACAATCTATGTCTTATGATAAAACTATTTAGTTAAAAATTAGTCATACCATATAGTACAAAGGGTTGTATTGCAAATTCTAGTCAATCATTACAAAAAATTGTATTACATCAATTGTTGTTGTAACATGGGTGTAACATATGTGTGTAGTTGGAATAAATTCATTTCCCCTTTTTTTCTAAACAAATAATCTAAAGAAGATTAATTTGTGTATTTGACACACATTGATTGCAATGTTTTCACACAAAATCAATTGAAACAATTTAAAATATTCTTTCATCATTAAAAAGCTACATCTTCACTTAAAGAAATAAGGTATACAAGTACTAAGTGCAAAGGCAGGGTGGACTGCTAGTATATATATAGAACACATAATAAAAATGTGTAAATTGTCTGGTATTTTATTATCTGCAAGGGATAACATTGTGGAATTGATAATTGTAAGTTATAATAAGATAAATGGTAACTATATTAGATATTAATACAATTAAATCTTTGGTTAAATAATAATTGATTTAGCACTTAAGGAAATAATTATAAATGCAGTTTGTGTTTTTTTTTTTCTATATTTGAACTAAATCATTATTTTAGAACTCTTATTATAAAAGGACGCTAAAATAAAAAATAAATATATCAGGCTGGACTTGCAAGAGTATCATAACATGATATCAATTTGTATTATCAATTTTATAATAAATTTAAGTGAGTATAACACTTAGTAAAATCCAATATGAAAATGCTACATAGAGCAATTTATTATTTTATTGAATAAGACTAATTTAGTTTAGTTCTTTATAACATGCCATTATTTGGATGCCTTCTAAATTCACACCATAAGCACATTGATTTTTTTTTTTTTATGTCATAGTCGGCAATGGAGCTGGTGGGTCACCTGATGGTAAGCGCTACCACCGCCCATGAACATTTGAAGAGGCTTAAGGTCAATTGCAGACCTTTCACCTCTACAAATGTATTGCCGACTTTAATTGGGAAGGGATTAGGAAAGGATTGATAAGAGGAATAAAAGAAAGGACTGGGAAGGGTAAGGAAAAGGATATGGGCCTCCGGCTCCCCCACTCACCGTACGAAACACAATAGCAAGTTATTATTTCACGCCGGTTTTCTGTGGGGGTGTGGTACTTCCCCGGTGCGAGCTGACCCAATTCGTGCCGAAGCGTGCTCGACTTCCACAATAATATATAATTCTAATTAATAATTGACTCTTGTTCTAAGCTTGTTTCGTATAGAAAGTTGTTTATGTATATCTTTTATGGCACAGCAAACGTACCTTTAAAGACTTTTATTAAATAACACTTTACAACTTACCGCGAAAATTCTTAACTTTATCCTGTTTAAAAACCAGTCTTGCGTGGATCGTCTGACCGGGATAATACGCTCCATTGTCACTATTTAAAATTATGCTGCCTTCATCGAATCCCATTGCTCGTACAGATTAACTGTAGGAACTCTGATTAAAGAAGTTGTCACAAAACAAATAAATTAATTATATAAACAATAAACATATTTTTGCAAACGTACACAAAATCACCTAGACCTATTTGTGCGAAATAGATATAAAAATATAGTATTTTGTTACACCTGAGCATTAACCATAGATTATACACTTATATACTGGGCATTAACCAACAACAGATATTACGTATGACACCTATTATGTTATTAGTTTTATGGTTTATTTTCGTTTTTGGAAGTGCCCGGCCCGGCCGGAAGACGATACAATTTTGACTTTGACATCGAGTATCGAAATCCAGTATTACAGGGCTCGAAGCATAGATTATACACTTATATACTGGGGCCGAGCTGTAAGTTAGGTTTCGTTACTTGAAATGTAAAATTTTTGGTTTACAATACATAGTATGTGTATATCATCGTAACATTTAAACGGATGAACTGACTTTGATGCATTTATTGAAGTGAAAAAAAAAAAAATTAAAAGAAGTTACTTTTTTAGATGTTACTGGCAATTTGATGGCAAAAACTGGCACTTTACTTATAGTCCCATTTTTGCCTACTTTTCATTTTTTGTTTGTGTCTGACAATTTGTAGGCGGTTTACTAATTTGTTAAAGATATTTATTAAAATGACATAAGGCCGTCGCGACTAAACAAAATTAAGTTTTAACATTTTGAGGACACGTTTAATTTGCTATGTATAAATGAAACGCATAAATGAAAGTGCGCAATTGCACGATAATATGAGATAGTATTAGCACAGATAACATAATACTATACTAGTATTACCAGGATTTGGTTTCAAATTACTTTTAGAATATTATGTAAAAAATCTTGAAACTTTGAAAATAAGTACTTGGCAACACTGTCTAACATCTTGACAAGTTCGTTCGGACTTCATTGTTCAATTTATGGTTAGTCTGTGGCTTAAAGTCGCCGCTATTGGCAGATGATAGCATTGTGTTATTTGCGCGTGTTTGTTCCGCGTTGTTTAAATTTTGTCATGCTTCGGAAAGGAACTATATCCAATTTATTTATTTTTAGTTATGAGTATTGCATATTTGTATAACTTTCATTTGATGAATTATTGTACTATGTTGAATTTTGTGCATTTATAAAAAACACATGAACTTCGACGATCGTGTAAAAGGAAACCGTGAAGGCAAAATCGGAAGTTACTAAAGTAATCGTAAAATAAAATATAAATGATTTTTCTGTATTAAATGTGCTTTCATTTTGAGTGCATCAAATTGTGATCGAAGCTAAGAATGGGATCGCAACAAAAAGATATCGAATTGAGCCCCGTTAGAGTGGAGATGGATCCAAATAGGCAAGCGCCGGGAAATCTGAACGGTCAAGCAAATGACGAAGAGGACGTTATTATTGGCCGATTTAGGAAGATAAGTTCGGCGAAATCGATGGCTGCTACAAATGGGAATATTCAGTATCCTACTGATTTGCCCAAGCCGGATACCGATGTGGAGGCCGGGCTACATTTCAGAGCTAAAGACGAGAGCGATAAGTTACTAGATAAGCCGAATCACGGGGAACTCATGCGAAAATCCCCGGTGACGAAAAGTAGTTTTCGTGATATTGAGAAACCCTCAAGATTTAAGGATCAACCATCAACTACTAGATTTCAAGTAAGCTGATTTTTTTTATTAATTATTTACTATGCCTCATACATTATAGTTTGGTTTAGTTTATTCTTTTAAAACACGTACTTGTATAAATTTAAAAAATCACACCCTATGTATGTTAAGTCATATTGAATCTTATAGAACTACTGTAGAATTAAACACTCAAATTTTATATATTATGACTCAATATACAAATCTAATATGATAATTATGATAAATCATATTAGTATTGATGAATTTATATTGTTACAATATAGTCAAATGTAACGGAGCTCAATGAAGTATGATATGGGTTAAATTAAAATTTTCAATTATAATATAACTAATTGTAAGTTTATTTTATATGAAACAGAGTACATATTTTAATGATGTGTACTCAAAATTGTAAATTGGGTTGGAATAATTGTTTCATTTTATGTTTCTTCATAGGTCTCTACTTAATTCTTGTTTATAGTCTTTAGGGAACATTCCGTTTTCTTAATTAAATTGTTTCTTTAATTATTTGCTTCATTACATAAGTACTAAACTAGTGGTTCACTCTGGCTTAACTCTTGCTCATTTAAAACCTTTAGCACTTAAAAACTGTGTATGTATAAAAATTATTTTTGAAATCGACCCAATATCTTCTGGGATTAGAGTGTTCAAACAAATAAACAAACTCTTTAACTAACAGCTTTATGTTATTAATTGTATAGATAAAGTAGACATTTCACGGAGAAGCTAAAATTACAGCATATAGTTAATAGAAGGAAACAATTATGTTATTAGGCTGGTACAGGATACCAACATTGGATACATGCTAAGAACTGATTGTTTTAGAGAATATGGAAATATTGCCTAGATAAAAAAAAACTGTGTTATGTATTATAATATCTATGGTTACGCTAATCAAATATTCAACTGGATTTTCTCTATGGATCACTAAAATAAATAATTTTTTTTAAGAAAACACGTCCACAATGTTTTGGTTGCCATAGACATTACATTCTTTTAAATTTGATGCAATTTCGTCAAATAGAAATAAACAATAGAGTGCTGATATTTAACATTTCAAAACAAAAGCTGCTTTATTTCTATGTCTAAGTTAACAAGTCAATTGCATCGTAATTATAATGCACAAATCTTTGCTCTATCGTATTTCTCTTCTCTCTGTATATATTTAATAATATCAATATGTAATAGGATACAATAAAATAAACACTTAAGGCAGAGTATAGAAGCATAGTTTATAAGTTTTCTATACTAATTAAACTATCGTCAGTATTTTGTAAATAATCATTTTCGATTTAGAATAGGTTTAGCTAAATAATAGAAAATGTAAATGTAGGTAGATATATTTAAAACCTAATATATTCTTAGGTTTGATTTTACGTGAGTACATAAACAATAAAAAATTACGGATTTTAATCGCAAATTATAATTGACGCTTAAAACTCTCTCTCTCTCATCATAAAAAATCTAATTGTATTTAAAGTCCATCTAATATTTGGTTCGTCCATAAAATAATAAATATGTGTAAGATGGATAATTATGAATAAAAAGTGAGAAAATTATACGGCGACGTCGATATGATAAATAAATAGTACCTACTGATGTTATTTATACAGGTATTCTCTCTGTTTGATAAATTTTCTCCTTTTCACCGCGAATCACAAACTTTATTCATAAAAGCGTTTGCCGTTTCAAGCGGTAGTTTGGTACTTTGCACACACAATACGGGATAAGTAAAAAAAATTGTTATGAAAACTATTGAATTCTCAAACATGTTATGCTATAATTAGAAGCATAAATTTTTTTGAAATATATTGAGTTGTTATTTTCCTTCTGCTGCGATGACGAGATAAGTGAAAACGTATACAAGTTAGCTACGTCTCGGGGGGTAGGTATATTTCCAGATCATAAAATGGGACCAAATATCAACAGTTTTCCATCAAACGTAAAAAGAATCACTCCACTGCGTCCAAAGTTCCCACGTAGTTATCGATTGACAAAACGAAGAAAAAAAGATGTCTAATAGAGTACGTTCTTCGTTTTGTGGAAATATCGGTTAAACTTCGCATAGAGGAGTGCTATATCATATAGAGCACATATAACGTAATTAAATAAAGCACAAATAACAATGACTTCATGCGACAGCCATTTTACCTGAACAGATAAGTTGATAACGCAAGTTTCTGAACAATTAAAAGCCCTGAACGCCTTTGTTGCAGTTATCACTAATCTAACATTCAAATGCGCTATTTATTCTCATATATCTATGACTCATATTGCATACTTAATTCAAGGATTTCATATTTAAAACAATAAAACAATTAGGTACATTTAAAACCATGCCTATTCTGTTTAGTTTTTTGTAATATGATTATTTGTTGGTATTAATGCAAGGCTTAATCCATTCATAGGTAAAAACTCCTTTCCTCCTATTGGTGAATAATAATACTATTTTGCTTCGTAGATAGCTGGACAACTGAAATAACACATAGGCACTTTTTATACCGATATTCCTACGGGATACGGACTTACGCAGTTTCAACCGCGGGTCACAGCTAGTAACTTACTGATCCGACAAACTTCGCAACGCCATAGAACATTTTTCCACAATTTTTTTTTTTAATCTTTTCCGGACTATCTTTGAAATCTTCCCTGGAGTATTATGAAAACATAAAACTTATCTAAATCAGCCCTTTTCGAGATATGAGCGAGACTAACGAACAGAAAATGTTGGTTAGTCTAAATGTTATATGATTTATACATATAGATCAATTCTAGAACACATAAAATTTGCTTCCCTAAAGAAATCGCTCTGGCTGCTAACGGGTTAGCGCCTTAAGCCAAAACTTAAACCTTACTATAAAAAACGTCGGCCTGTAAAATAAAAACCTATTATAAGTTTTATTTTAATCACGGTACGGAATTAAGTGTTTAACATTTCCTTTAATTTTTAGAAAGTAAGTTTAGTTGAATATGTATTAAATTACTCTATTCACGTTTTCATGACAAACGGACAGAATTCCAGCTCATGCATACTGTTTAGAATAACTCAAATATACACAATAATAATAATTCTGGTCTCTCGCACATAACCCGTCGATGAAAGCATAGCAAACATTATGAGAAATATTAATATGCAGAATGTGGATACATTTACATAATACCTACTTCGCGCTTAAAATATCGATTATGCATAAACCAATAAATAATAGGTTTCAATGATTATAGAATGTTGATAACGTTTAATATATGTATGTAAAATTTATAAACGATATAATAAGTATAATAGCTTTAAACGTTTATAACCACATAAGAAACCAGCCCAAATAGAATAAATTGCGACAATGTTTCAATTGTATTACTAAAAAACTGGAACCAAACTGATATAGTGAAGATAAGCTAACTACAAATTAAGTGAATCTGATATTCCTCCATACGTGGGATTTATGCGATGTGTAATTTGTATATCTGTCTCTAATTGACGAGGGTATTATCCAATGTTGATGAACATCGATATTAGAATTCCCTAGATATTATATAAAAGCTATGAGAAAAATCCGCCAGGCCGGTATATAGCATACCATGTATGGCTCACATATGACCGGTATTCAGAAAATCATTCTCGATAACCAGAAATATGTTTTATTTTAATTTCATTCTTCATTCTCACTAATGTGATGAATGATTGAGTGATGATGAAATTTTAAGATCAGAGCACAAAATTAGAGATATCAGAAGAATTGGTACTCATGATGACCATGATAATAGAACGATCGATAGATTTATTATCTTTCTATACATCTATAGAAATTCATAATATACTAGCTTTCTGTCTGTGGTTTTGCTCGTAGTTTCTCCCATATGATCAAAGCAAATTATCATGGAAATGAAATGATTTATCTGTTTCTTAAAATTAAAGCCCTTTCGACGTGAAAGAAATATATACAAAGTAACTCACTTTCGCACTTATAACGCTAGTGCTTAAGCATTGCTTAATTAGATGTAGGTAGGTTTGATATTATATTACACTATATATTGGCTCTCAATTAGTAGGTATAAATCCCGTTAACTCAGCGGAGAGCATTATTGATTCTTACTTAAATGTAAGGTTTCATTAAAATTGTATAATCATTACGATGCGATGATTTTAAGCTTGCATTTCATAATTTATAATTCGCTTAGGAGCGAAGGCGGAATATTAAAATAATTATTACAATGAATAATTGATAATCGCTTCGCCGTATTAAGCGTTACGAAACACCATATTATATCTTAAAGCTATGAGGAAAACAAATAATAGAATGCACCTATGTTGGTCATCCATAAATCATAATAGTGTTCAATTGAATAAGTGCCGGTCGCTTCCCATAGCCTCGCGGCGTCTTGGCCAGGTGAAGGGGCCTTAAATTGGACAAGTGATCATTCGTCTTTTTTAAGTTGGATCTTGGCAACTTTAAAAGGTTTTTTCAGGTTGCCTTTCCGCGTGTTTAAGTGTATAATGAGAACGTTAATGCGCTTTTGCTTATAGTCTAACTAGAGTTGATATTGAATAGTTTTTAAATTATATATATTCAGATTTCATTTTTTGTTGGAATTTTGTTGAAGTTGCAACGTTTTGGGCTCTCGAGTAAAGAAGCCGATATATATGGATTTGAAATTGATTTGTTTCAACTTTACATTATTTTCACTTGATTACAATAGATTACTACTTAGTATATAATTTTTTTCTTACGTTAGATTGGTCAACCGAGCTCATGAATAGTTGAAAGGACAAGGGATAAAAGGAATGAAAAGGGACTGACGACGAAAATAAAAGCATAGACTGGAACGGGTGTAGAAATGGGCTTAATATGCAACATTAACAATATATATTCCAATCTAATAAAATTTCATTCAAAACGACATATTATCATACATTTTCGCTGTGCAAAATACAAGTCAGTCTGCTGAGAATTTAATATATGTATTTTACTGTATTATTATACTAATAATATATACTATATTTCAAATAGTTTATTCATTAGTAATATAATAAATAGTGACATTATTAATAAATAAATTATAATAATGCTTATAAATTTACCTGTTCGGAAGATTCCATTGAATAAATTTGTTCATTTGCATGTTATATGTTGCAAAATTATTGTCTTTTATCGTTCACTTATCTTTCAACTTAACTTTAAAACATGTATTCACATACTGCTTTTATGAACTATATTAATTTTTTTTTATTTACTTAATATCGTAATCCAGCACCTGTTTAAATTAAAATACTAAAATGTATAATTTTTTTTTGTTTTTATAGTTTACATGTTTCTAGTTTTGATATTTATTTCAAAAAAATTAAAAAAAAAAATTGTGAAAAATCCTTCGCGGTGATTAACTTTGTGTTTTACTATTATTAATAAAAGGATAGGAAACAATACTTAATTAGTAATGATTTTTTTGATATCACTATTAAATCATTATATAATATACTAGCGGTCCGCCCTGACTTCGCCTGTGGTACATATATAGCCTACAGCCTTCCTCACTAAATGGGTTATCTAACACTGAAAAAAAAATTTCAAATCGGACCAGTAGTTCCTGAGATTAGTGCGTTCAAACAAACAAACAAACAAACTCTTCAGCTTTATAATATTAACATAGATTTATAATATACATGTTTCTGAACTAAAACATACATGTTTCTGTTAAAATCAGCAAGTTTAATGGATAGTTTATACATGTTCATATTCCGAAGTGTTTCCAGAGAAAACTTTACAAGTGATTGTAATATGTAATAAAAATAGCGCAAACCGATTTCGTCAACAATTTATGCGATTTTGAAACAGTAAGTTGATTTTAATTTATATGTAAGTCATAGGAGAGAGCGATTAATTGTTTCAAAGAAATCCTTGGACATTCATACCTACGTGAACAATTGTTATCCTCATTTTTTAAATTTGAATAATTTTTAATACGTCTCAGATCATCAGATCAATTTTGTATGATCAAAATGGATTCTATATTTAATTTACTATTGTATTTATAAGAGAGTCAATATTTGAGATTCATTGTCTCTTTTGTCGTAAAAGAATAGCTGTTGGCCCCGGCTTCGTCCATATGAACCAAAAGATCTTGGTCGCATTTCGCCCGCGTGGTCAAAATAAGTTTTCAAGGTCCAAACTGTCATCGTCTATTTACATCTTTGGCGGTAGAATTTATATAAAAACGTTTTCTTAACGGATGCCTATATCATATGCTTGCTATCGGCATTGCAAATTTTAGCTTGATCGGTGCAGTGGACTGTGCGTTGATAGATTAGTCGGTATCCTTTGCGTTTTATGTAAAAACTAGCTGCGCCCCGCGGTTTCACCCACGGAAGTCGATATCCCGTAGGAATATCGGGATAAAAAGTTGCTTACGTGTTATTCCAGTTGTCCAGCTGTCTACGTACCAAATTTCATTGCAATCGGTTCAGCAGTTATTGCGTGAAAGAGCAACAAACACACACACATCCTTACAAACTTTCGCATTTATAATATTAAGTAGAAAGTAGGATGAACGCTATAAACGAGAGTAAAAACGAGACATCGGGTAGGTACCTATAGAATCGATGACATGATTCAACATTATTTGGGAACAATAGTGTTGTTGCTCTGTGAAACGTCGATGAACCGGAAATAGAAGTCTATAAAATTTGCGGCGAATAATGCATAGATGCCGTAGGTCATTTACCTAGATTAATCTAGATTTAGATGTATAATCTACGTGAATAAGCTAGATCGATATTTCGCTCTCTAATATGCAAACTGCCCTGGTTACTTAATTTCCGAAAATTTCTGAAAATCGTTTCCAAGATTCAGACTACACACGAAAGAAACAGAGAGTACATTTATTACATAAACAATATATAAGCACAAGATTTGTTCGTTAAATTGGTATCAGATTAAGTGACCTTAATTATTAATGTGAGGTGTTTAATGTCAGGTCCAGCTATATCTCATTAAATCGGGCATAGGGGACAGGTTCACAGCATATTGTAAATAACAGACTGCAAGAAAGGAAATCTTTAAAAAATCTCATGTGATATCGTCATAATATCGTCATATGGATGGCCCCTCACCTATCGTATGGCCTCCATTGGATCGAAAGTCATTCAACGTTTGTAGTGCAAGTATGGATTAGTAAGGTTATGACCACAAGTTTCAACCACAGAACACAACCCAGTCGTATTCGAACCACTTAACCATAATATGAAAATAACCACTCCAGAATCGTATAAGTGGGCGAGTCTAATTTTAGTACGTCTAAATATATCTCCACGATGACTGGTGTCGTCAGACTGAATGGATTTTACTTTACTCTGATTCAAATGCTATTTTCATTCTCCTTACCCGATTGAACCTGAAAGAGGGTTACATTTTACAAGTGTCGTTTGGATGAATTTTCGAGAGTTGTTTCGTTTTGCTCTTTCTGGACAGTGGTGTGGCATTTTTGATCTCATTTAGATTTGATTGATTTTTATGATTGTTTCAGAAATTGAGTAAATTACAAATTTGGTTAGCCATCCCTTTACACAAGTCCTGATGGTGTGCTCTGCCCACATGAAGAACTTGAATACGTTTTGCTTGGAACTTGAATGCATTTTCAATTGGCTTTTTAATATTTAACGTGTTTCTAGATATCCTCCTATTCATAAATTACTCTATACTCCAAGCTTTCAAAGGCACGTGTATTTTATATCAAGCATTAATTTTGTCACAGTGGATTAACCTTCAGGGTCAGACGGGCTCTAAATAATTTCCTTTGCGATCAATCGAATAGGGGAAGATGTTGTTAAGCATGATAATTTGCGTTCATTGATGGACGTTGGTCTCTAATTTGTCGGTGAACTTCATAGAGATTTTAATTCTGTTTTCCGTTTCATCAATCGTACAAGTTTCGATATTTTGTTGAGGGTATCTTGGATCTTCTTATTTCATAAAATGCCACTTTTATGTATACATCACTATTTACAAAAAGGTGGCATTTATGTAACATGCCAATTAATTTAAAATTGGATTATTTTTTTTCTAATAAGCTTACATTATGTGTAAAAAGAAAGCGATAAAAACATGACGACGCAACATTTTTAACATACACGAAGAGACTGCAATTAGCTACATATTGCCTTCTTTTGAAGCCCTTCGAGAGATTTCTAAGGCCCCTCGAATCCCGTTATGAAAGGTGGCGGACGTATGTAATCATTTATTAGCTTTTAATATCGATTTGGTCACGTTTCGTGATGTGACTGTAAATTAATATGATTCATTTCATTAAGCCGTAGTATCACTTATATTGACTTTAGATATATAGAGATTGTTTTTGTTTAAGAATTAAACTAAAGAGTAGTATTTACGATGTGTGCATGAAGAATATGGTTTTCAATATAATTGTGTTATCTAGAGAATTCTGGAAACTTTTTAAATAAAATGTGTCAATTTATTGAATTTAAGTTAAAGAACATACATTTGAAATTAGCGTTCAATCTATTCACAGGGTTAGAAAATACTGTACTTAAATAACATTTATGAAATATTAATGAACTAATACTGATTGTGTAAAGATAAGCGTTCATTGTGTGTTTATCACCCGTTTAACTGAATTTACTACGCTAATGAACGTAGTATTTTAAAATAATATATTCATAGGCATAATTTTTATAACACGTATGCGATACGTGACCGGAACGATTTTGAAATTCGTGCGGAGTATTTTAACAGTTCTTATTATAAATGTGACATGTGTATGGTGCGTGGGGAAGCCGTAATATTGACGTAGCCAAGGATTTTTATTACCAATAACTATAGATAAAACACCATGCAATTTATACGTAACATGCTCACTTATCTACGTATTTTATGTCAAACCCAAGAGAGGAAGGAGAATCGTCCATATTATTACCTGGGTTCGCAGTTAATGAAAACAACTAATAGTATTCTTATGTAAAACAAGAGCACAATAAGACTTAATTGAATACAAGCCTTTTGTGAGTCTCAAAAATTATTGAGAAACATTTTAGTAGTAGGAGACCATAGAGTAGATTGCTTATCCTTCTATATATATACCTTCTCTAAGAAGGAGACCTTTTTTTCATAATATCTTATGTATTAGTGAGCCCATTTATCGACATTAGTGTGCTCACAGATTATGCTGTAAACTCTCATAGTTAAAGTCTGTAGTATCAAAACTGAATAGTATTTTCTTGTGATATTATATATTTAGAAATTAACAACTTTTTAACGGATTTTAAACGCGATTTATTCAGCCCCGTGACCACGCTCGCTGTAAAGTTTTCGAAACATCGGGTTAATAATATAATGAATAAATCGCGTTTAAAATTCGTTAAAAAGGTTTTTAGTTTCTAAAAACACTATACAATATTTTTTTCATAACGAGGGGATATATTTTACACCTGGAGCTATAAGCCGTATCCCCTGCGTAATACAAGGCGACATTTTTTTTTGTGAATTTATACGGACATGTCAGTAATTGGGCAGATGCGATAAAAGCAACTATTTGAAACCTTTTTAATATCTGGGAATATTATGCTCATGGGAATTCTTCCGTTGCGGCAACTTTTATGGTAAAACTATTATTATCTCTGTATCTATTATATTATCTTTGGCAATGTTCAAGTGAAGCCGAGGCTATTGATGTTCTTTTCAATGCGAATGAAATTATATAAAAACATTCAATGCGACACCAGTCGGCTATACCTGTGTTCATTGTAGCAAAATATTTAACGTCCCCTGGGTTATTATTATTGTCTCTGGGAGTGTCGCTGACGATATATTGTAACATTTGCATTATTTTTCATATGTATTTGATACATTTTTAGAGAACTAGTGACCTCATATTCTAGTTTAACTGACAAATCGTTACAATGACTTTGAGAAATGTTGCGTTTTTTGGTCTGACTCGACGTAATTCAGGGAACACTAGCTTCTCGAGTAAGAAAATAAAAAATGGCTATTTACTCCACTATTTTGTTCCGCACGAAGCCAGGTACCTAGGCACGCCAATTATGTAAATTGAGTGAGAAAAACACTTGGGCTTTCGAGAACATTAAATATGTGTATAGACTAGATAGTGGAATATTACGTTGTGTATAATAATGTACTGAATTAATGGATGCTATCAATGTCTTTTACGTCGCCATTTTTCTGTGTATTATCTATCACCCCTGAGAGTTTGCTCCCAATGAGAATACATGACCAAAAGAGAAAAAATATAAAAGAAGAGGCGCAAATGTCACATTATTAATGATAAAAAAAATGAACAAGTTATTGGTACCTTGTAATATAGGCGGAAATCTCAGTACAAGTGACAAACCAATCTAACTTGTGAATGAAATCTGTCACGTAGATTATTCGATGGAAAGTATTAGATGATTTGATCTCTGATTGAGAAATTCGGATCTCTGATTAAAAAATGTATAAAATTTTGTTTGGTATTAAGCTTTTGGGGCTGTGGAAAATGATACGTTTGGATACTATTAGTTTTGTTTGTAGTGAGTTTGAAAAGTTTCTGGTCTCACGGGACGATTTCATTTAACTAAATCATAAGTCATATTATTATAATCTATTTAATTATTTATTTTTATACTAGTCATTATTATTATAATAGTAGCCCCGACTTCGCCCCGGTTGAACCAGGATAAATCAAAATAAAATGTAGTTGATACGTCAATGAAAGGCGGGCTTCAACGACCGACTGGTTTATTGAACAGAAACAGATTAACCCTTAGCCATAATAATTAATTTGTTACTT
>NC_052105.1:945487-980324 GCF_012273895.1 Zerene cesonia | reverse complement strand
GAAGAAACATGTGATGCTTCACTTTTAACACAATTCACCTATAGTCAGGATGAAGAAGAAGAAGAAGAAGAAGAAGAGAAGAAGAAGAAGTGATTGACGATTCCGAATCCGACGAAGAAACTATTAATTTCTAAATCTAATCACAACAGACCCGTGGAATAGGCCTATTGGGGAAACCACATTAAAAAAAACGCGCTAAGTACACTACCTCAGAGGCGCGTGGAAACGTGTGCGTTTATGACGCTTGCAATTTTTTGCATCGTTATATCTCAGAAGCGGTGGCTTTTAGGGAAAAAATTATTGATACCTTTTTTATAGGAAATTCCCTGATCTACAAATTATGTCTGAGGTAATTTTGCGATAAAACTTACCGTTTTCAAGAAAATCGCGAAAAACTCATTTTTTGGACCTTATTACCCCGCTAAAATTTTTTCCTTACATGGGATCGGTTGGGACTTTTAAGACAATGTTTATAATTATAATTTAAACAATTTCAAGAATTTTCAGCTTCCCCTGAATTTGTCGTGGGTCAAATGTCTAAATTGACCGGACTATTAGTCTCTAATACCGTTATTACAATAGTCTATGGCACTCAGTGTGGCTTTCTATGGATAAAACAATCACATTCTTCAACGTCACAAATTCATAAACTTTACCGATTTTAATATTAGTATAGAGATAAGATATAAATGTAAAATATGTGTAAATACCACTGACCAGGCCTGAAATGTGTCTCCTATTGGAAGCAATAATACCAGCGAGTCGTACAGGCTGTTTATTCGAATCTTGCGGGCATAAACAATGGGGCGAAACTAGTTATGTAAAGTTGCTATGAAGTTATTGACTTTTCGAAGGCTACTCAAAACTCAAGACTGTAGATAAATTTTGTCAAAACATGTTTATTACAACCTACTAATTTTTTTTTCAACTGTCACTCAAATTGGATTTAAATAAGCCGGATGAATGGGCTGGATAATATAATATTAACGTTTGTTCTTTTGTTTAGATGGAAGCAAAGCAGGAAGAAGGTTCTGACTCCGATGGATCTGGAATGGATAGCGATGACCCTCTCACAACTACTGACACCAAATATGGTAAAAGTTTCAGGTGAGCTATATTATAATATCTAAATGGACATCGCATCGCATCGCATCGCATCTGTTTTCCTCGCTGTGTTCTGTATTGTATGCTATATACTGAACTGAAAAATTTATTGCAATTGTTGCTTTTTTTTTCATAAAAATCAAGTGAAAAGTTTATAATGGTACTTATACCATACACAGCCCTTAGGCTGATTTATTTTACGATGATACTTAATGGATTTATAATATCTAATTACTTACATAACCATGTAATTCTTGATGGATTAATTATCTAAGAAAAAATTCAATCAAAGAAATATTTATATTTTGAATTATCAAAGAAAGAATTTCAATTTTAAATACAATCCAAATAGAAAAAAAAAACATTGAAACAATGAAAATCGTGCATCACAAGAACAATTTAGATCTCTAACAATGAGGTAAATTAAGAACAATGTGAAGGTGTTTCGTCAATTGTTAAATAATAAATCGTTAGCGTTGAACTGATCAGCGATGTTCGTACACGTGTGTGTCGCAATAATTGTATGGGAACTGCGATCAAATACATAATGTATGAGTACTGTGGGCTTTCGATGACATACTTTTATAGGTGCTTAATCTACGTCATCCTATTTAAATTTGTTATTTATGATCGTGGCGATTTATGTCGCTGTGAAGAAATTACGATGTGTTGAATAGATCTTGGTCCAATCGTAAGTTATCTTGAAGTGTTTTGAAATGCATGCAAATTATTAATGCCTTA
The DNA here is from genome assembly GCF_012273895.1 of Zerene cesonia. Classification (NCBI taxonomy): domain Eukaryota; kingdom Metazoa; phylum Arthropoda; class Insecta; order Lepidoptera; family Pieridae; genus Zerene; species Zerene cesonia. Next base: position 978,479 of record NC_052105.1, on the reverse strand, counting down.
AGCCAATTATAATAAATTTCAATATTTGTAGTTGTTACATATCAAATTTTTATTTTTATTTTAAAATGCTGGTAAAGCTGTGCCTACCTGTAATTCAGATACATAATTACTAAAGTTCTAATGTATATTTTAATAGTTTTAACAAGAAATTATGTATCTAGTTGGTAAGCCTTTCTTTAATTAAATAAATAAAAATGTGTGCGTGGAAAAGTTTTCGAAAAGTATTCCAAGATAAACAAATAAACAGGTGACCGTATCCTGGTGACCGTGTCCTGGTGTCCGTATCCTGGTAATCGTATTTCGGAACAATAAATTATCGTGTGTTTATCAGTTATTACGTATACGTAAGGTGGGCTGATGGATGAATGAATATTGACATGACACGATTTCGTGAGATCTAGCAACCCTCAACTTAGCCACGTGAAAAATATGAAGTCACCGAGCAAAAGTCGAAACGCTATATAATTATCATAGTCATATGGAGGTCAATATATCGTGTAATTAGAGATCACGATTTGTTTAGTGGTCCTTGAATTTTGATGTCACATACTAAAGTTTATTGTCTAAAGGATGACCGGTTACGCGGTGCCCACGTGGTGGTCTAGATTGATCACGGAACATTTGAATACATTGATGTATTTCTTCTTGTATAATTAATCTATTAACAACGGTAAAAGCCGGTTAATTAGAAATTCTTTATTTTAATTTTCAGGGAAAACCCTGAAAAAATTTGGTGAATTTTATTTTTAGTTTAAAAGCATCAATCTCTATTATTATTTAATTCCTGTTTGTTAGTCTTGCTAAAACTCGAGAATGGCTTGGCCGATTTTGATAGTTTCGATCAGTAGTTTCATTATTTATCATTGTTCCATTCTTTTTAAAGCAAGCAAATGTTGAAACGATATAAAAATTACGAAAAACTTAATTTAAATTCTGCCCAAAGGCCAATGATCGCTATACCTTCAAGTATTTCAAATATTTCCTTATAATTTTAAATTTTATATGCAGGCATTTCACAAGAGAAGCTCTACCACGTTTGGACAACTATAGGAATGTATTGTCCCTGCACGCCGCGCCCAGACCAACGCTGGATGAGCTCCACAATGCTTCGCTGTCTCGGAAGGTCAGGGTCACTTAAATTTGGTCCAGAATCACTTAAGTTTCTGTCAATAGTGATGCTTCGTACGTATCCATTTATATTTATAATTTATACGCAGTTATTAGTTGCTGCCTGGTCATTAATGCACATTTTTCTTCTATTCGCTCTTATGTAGTTTTTTCTATATTAATATTACAAATTATGATTTATCATGTTTCAAATGTTTTTTTTTTTTTTTTTTTTTTTTTTTTTTTTTTTTTTTTTTATGTTACAGTCGGCAATGGAGCTGGTGGGACGCCTAATGGTAAGCGCTACCACCACCCATGAACATTTGGAGAGGCATAAGGTCCATTGCAGACCTTACGCCTCTACAAATGGATTGCCGACTTTTGGGAAGGGCTTAAGAAAGGATTGGCGAAGGGAATAAAGGAAGGGACTGGGAAGGGTAAGGAAAAGGATATGGGCCTCCGGCTCCCCCACTCACCGAACGAAACACAGCAGAATGCTATTTCACGCCGGTCTTCTGTGGGGGTGTGGTACTTCCCCGGTGCGAGCTGGCCCAATTCGTGCCGAAGCGTGCTCGACTACCACATACAAATACGTTTTCCAAGTTGTGTTTTGATATGTAACTTTATTCACAAAAACTGACCGATTTAAAAATTTATTTCACCTTTGTTAATTGTTACGTTTTATCGTGTGAAAGGCGTTTGATATTAAAATTTTAAATAGTTATAATTATAAAACTAAAGTTGAATTATTCTAACCGAAACGTTTTAATTAACAATTACGCGGAGTACGATAAGACCCGTAGAAGATTTACCGTATGTTGATTTATTTTTACTCCAATATTTATAGCATTTTATAAACTCTAGTAATTAGAGTGGTATCGTATATAGCCTATAGTCGCTACGAAGCTTATTGTCAACTCTGACAATGGTTGATTATATCCAAGTATACGTTAACATGGTCTTGCGCCATGTGTTGTCGAGGCTCAGGTAAAATATACAGCTATTCAGGCGTGTAAACGGTTAGCTAGTGTTTGGAACACTTGAATCAATACGCACCTAGTTGTTATTGTCATCAATTGCATGATTCAGTAGCCCTTTATGGTGTTTATGACTGCGCTCTATACGTTTATAGGTTTATAGACTTGAATGCTCCTCAAAATAATCGATGGTAATAATGTTTTCCATTTTATGCAGATAGTGTTTTTGGTTTTGAGTAAGGATTATATATTTTCTAGAAACATAGTCATCAACTTTCCTGGGGGAAGATACCGGCCCAGATTCTATACTGAGCCCATATGGTATCTATTTTCTATCAAACACAAAAAGAAGCACGCCAACCGGTTGAAAACCTACAGAGTTATAGAGTACAAAAAAAATTAATTGAAATACGAAACCGAAACGAACCTTATTCGTATTTGGGAACGCTTGTTGATAGGGAAGTTCAGGCCGATTAGTTAGATAGAAGAATATGTAAATATAATGTAATAAGAAAATATGCATTAGCTATGTACACAAATAGCTATATTAATAATTGTTATTAATTATTGATAAGCTTGGCGACATTCGTAGGAAACGTGGTATGCGTTAAAGTACCGTGAAAAATGCGTTTAGTTATACTTCACAAGGCTGTATATTGTGTTGTTATTATAGACCATTATTAGAATTAACACAATTTGTTTTCTTTGTGTTATGCTCAGTGTTTTAGAATGAATAACAAATATGCCTTCGAATAGTTTTTTCTTGTATTCCCACTGTTATCTTTACTGATATTTTTGTGACTGTTCGTTGTAGTATTTGCATATTCAAATTTGTACTGGAAGTACGTAAACATATTTGTGCGTTAGTTACGCTTTGCTAGGGAGTCATTCAAATGTGATAATTAACGTTAGAAAAAAGAAATGCATTTTTTTATTATATCAATTATACTAAAAATTAAATTTTAAAACGTTAACAAAGTCCTGTCAAATTTAGCGCAAACCTACCAACTTGCCAATGCAACCGCCACTAATATGAATAGAAGATTAAAGGATCTTTTGATTTCTATATCGGGCACCAGACTCTCGCAACACTAGATATTAAACTAACCGTTAGTTAGTTTAGTATTTATGCAAAATGTACTTAATTTTGATATGAAGAGATACAAATAAGCTATGTTCTATTGATCTAATTATTTATTAAAACTTAGCCTACAAAACGAGTTAAAATCCGGTTCCCGGTACAAGGTGAAGTCACGTGCATAATTTAATTAATCCAATAAATTTCCAGTATTACAATGATTCAATTATATGCACCGAAGCGATAAGATTGTTTAGGTAACGTGTGGCTTCACTAACTGGGTTATCGGAAGTCAAGGTGAAGGGTAGTTACGCTCGTGTTTTGCATGCCGTCTTGGGATATGTCGATTTGATCAAAATAAGCCCGGCTTTTAATTATCATATGTAGTTTTTTTTATATGATCGTCGGCAATGGAGCTGATGGGTCGCCTGATGGTAAGCGCTACCACCGCCCATGGTCATTTGGAGAGGCGTAACGCGATATATCACTATATAGTATAAAATAAAGTCGCTTTCGCTGTCCATATGTATGCTTAAATTTTTAAAACTACGCAATGGACTTTGAAGGATTTCGTGAGTAGTTAGAGATTCAAGAGGAAGGTTTGTATGTTAGCATCTATTAAGCTTCTCCGAATTTATCGTGTGCCAAGCCGCGCAAAATGTATTAAAAAATGTATGTAATGCATGTGAAAAAAATGAGTGTGAACAAGTGTCCAACAATGTAAATAATGGACTCACCATCTGCTATTTATTTTCAAACATTATTTTATGTATAATTTTTATGACTATATATCAATACATACAGAATATAATTATTGGTAATGATTTATGATCAGACACTATAATCTAAAGAAAATTTATTAAAAAGTTCTCGTAAGAAGAAATTAATTCAATATAAACTTACTGCAATCAATCAAAATAATGTAAAAAACATAAAACTTTTCAAAATTTTCAAAATTTTTTACTTCACCTTGCAAATCTTCATGGCATCCTTCATCGATTTTTTTTAACATACAGATAATTATAGATTTCATATAACATCAAGTTTGTAAGGATGTGTGTGTGTCTGTTGCTCTTTCACGCAAAAACTACTGAACCAATTGCAATGAAATTTGGTACATAGACAGCTGGACAACTGGAATAACATATAGGCAACTTTATATTCCGATATTCCTACGGGTTACGGACTTACGCGGGTGAAACCGCAGGGCGCAGCTAGTAGGTCTATATATCGAAGAACCTATAAATCGACATCCGATTTCTTCCCACTCGTCAAAGACCAATTCATGTAATTAATCACGCGCACCAACTTTCAATTGAATTACACGTCAATCGAGTTAATATCAAATCATGATCAGTGATCACCATTCCATCGCCCAGTTAGAGATTAGTACCTACTGCCCCAGTTGTTGGTTTAGAGGTCAATCTAATCACCTAAGGTTAATCGAGGCTCAGTCGGCGCGTCTTGTCATATCAATGTCGTAATTAATCGATGAGGGTCGCAATTAGGCACAATTACCTGTACGCTTACGCCCTAGTACTATGTGTAGATCTGAATCCATACTAATATTATAAATGCGAAAGTAACTCCGTCCGTCTGTTACTTAATCACGCTTAAACAACTGAACCAATTTGCATGAAATTTGGTATGGAGATTGGAGATATTTTAATACCCAAGAAAGGACATAGGCTACTTTTTATCGTGTAAAAAGGTTAGAAGGGGTTGAAGTAGGGGATGAAAGTTTGTATGAAAGATCGTTATTGTAAAACCAATTTTGATGGTATGAGGATGGAGCTGAACTTAGGAAAGGAGCTGACATGCTTTTTAGAAGATTCAGTTTTAGGTCCAGACCTTGGGAAATACTATAGGGTACTCCCTACCATATAGCGCGATATAACCGAATTCCACGATAAAAAGAACTGGGTCACGTAGATTTTTTTGGGTGTATTTTTTTCAGCACGATTATCAACAAAATGTTGAGATGTTTAAAATATTAGTGACGTATTGCCTGGTATAGTGTACACTGAAACAGAATAAATAGTTATTGACTTATTATTACAATTTTAAGAAAAAAAAAAAAAAAAACAAAAAAAGTCCAATCAAATACCTCCGGTAGTTATCAGCATAACTTAGTGCTTCTAGATTAAGCTGTCCATTGACAAATCAGTCAGTCAACCAGCAAACCGGTCTGTTTATTATTTTATTAGTTTCAATCACCTTAATCGGTTTCTACGAAGAACGGATACTAGCAGAGACGATAGCAAGAGAAGCCACACGATACACCCAATTACATATAGAAAATCTGATGAACAAATTATTGCGCAGTATCGTCCCACTGCAGAGAGATATAATTCAATTTTTCTAATTAACCTGGCCGTAGGTCGCCCTTTGGTTGGTTAAGTACATTCCTTGACGAGTCAATTAATGCATATTAAATATTTTATCGCCATGGCTCTATGGTCTACTGATTTGTGAATCATTGACGACTAGAGATCTTAGTTCAATTCCGGGCGCTATACAATCTTAGTTGATGACAGAGATTTACTTTTTGCAGAGATTCTTTGACTTTGTTTAACAAGCTGCGCCCTATGGTTTTACCCGCGTAAGTCTGTATCCCGTGGGAACATCGGGATAAAAAGTATTAGGTGTTATTCCAGTTGTCCAGCTATCACGTACCAAATTTCATTACAATCGGTTCAATAGTTTTTAAGCCAAGAGTAACAAACATACATAGACACGTACATCCATCCTCACAAACTTTAGCAGATTGACTCCACTACTATACTTCTCAATAGTCCCGATTATGAAACAGAAAAGATTTAGTGATTTAGCTTAATGACGCTTCAATAGACTCAGTTCCCAAAATATGTAAGAAAAACTCAAGCTCAATGATTAAATTACCATTCTAATGCGCACATTATTTTTTATGAATCTGAAGTGTTCAGAGATTCTTGATAGATGATAATAAATGCAGGTCTTTATGAGAATTATGTGTCGATACCGAGAATTGTTTCCTCTTTATTGTATTGTTAGAATTCATTTTATGTGACATACATATGCGATACTCACAGTAATTACTAGCAATTATGTAAGAATTAATCGTATCTCTAGTTAATTGGGTTATGAGCATTGATCCAAAGAAAATTGTTAATTTAGATACTACTAGCTGCGCCCCGCGGTTTCACCCGCGTATGTCCGTATCCCGTAGGAATATCGGAATAAAAAGTGGCCTATATGTTATCCAGTTGTCCAGCTGTCTACGTACTAAATTTCATTGCAATCGGTTCAGTAGTTTTTGCGTAACAGAGCAACACACACACACATCCTTACAAACTTTCGCATTTATAATATTAGTAGGATAGGATAGGATTATACAATTAATATTACGTACAAGGGGCTACTGAAAATCAGCGCTGCGCATAACGCGTAGCACACGCTGAGTAGTTACCCTTTTTAGCACCACACCGTTTAGTCATAAGTACACTTTTTAATTTTAATTTTAATTTAACTGTAAATGTGTGGTGATAAATAAACATTTCTTTCTTTCTTTCTTTCTTTCTTACTTCACAAGCCACGATCTTGTAAATGAAAGAATATATCACTAGTTTAGGTAAAACTAGATGAATTGAAAATGGATACAATAAATCACTAGGCCCACAATCACACTTACAGATTGTCGGAACCAAAACTTTACCTAGGCGTATATTGAGCAGAGTTTTCTAGTGAGAGTTACAATAGATTTAGAAATTACGGGGAGTTTAAGATTAAAACGGGGAGTCTCCCCGTGACCACGCTCGCTGTAAAGTGTTCGAAACGTCGGGCTATTAATATAATGAATAAATCGCGTTTAAAATCCGTTAAAAAGTTTTTAATTTCTAAATGTATATTACTCGCGTAAAATCAAACACAAGAAAATACTAAGTTACAATAGATTTTGAACATTACTACCACTGAATAAGGTGTTAATTTAAATTGATGTTTTTTACAACACCACTGACATTTTGCGGTGGAAATTTTGAAATTAAAAATAATTCCAGGAGTACGAGTTTGTATTTAGTATATAACTACTAGCTAGCTAGAAATAAATAATGTGTTATGTTAAATTTAAAAGTAGATTGAAAGTCAGACAATAAATTGGCCAAGTGCGGAAGCTGGTTTATAGGGTATTTCCTATCTCTTGTATTTTAAAAATAGCATCGAATAAGGTGTTCGTAATAAGAGAAGACTAAATAAAGACGATAAAAAAGGATGTACAACTTAAGTTCATTATTATAAAATATGATATGATGCTGTTAAATACATATAAACCTTATTACTAGACAAAAAAAAACAGTAATAAATCATTTCCTTGTGGACTAGTACGGAGAGAAGTCTTACGCTTTATATTTCTATTAATTGTTATGTATAATAAGATATCTTATTAAAACGCATGTAAAATTTTGACGTATTTTTACACATATTTTTTACTAGCGGTCCGCCCCAGTTTCGCTCGTGGTACAAATGTAGCCTATAGCCTTCCTCAATAAATGGGCTATCTAATACTGAAAGAATTTTTCAAATCAGACCAGTACTTCCTGATATTAGTGCTTTCAAACAAATAAACAAATTCTTCAGCTTTATAATATTAGTATAGATATAAAAAATGAAGTTTTATATGAAAAATGCTTACTTATTTTAGCACAAATTATATTGTATTTCTCATAATCTCGTATTGCTATTGTTATTGACAAGTTAAGCTTAAGTTGTAATTATTCTTGTTTTTTTTTTTATGTTATCTCTGCAAATGGTATAATATATTTGTTAGCTATCTTTTCTCTCTTATATAATATAGAGTATCATAAGTTATCTTGTATATTAAATTAGCTGTTGCCTGTACCTATATCCCCAATTTTATCCCCTAGGGGGTAGAATTCCTCAAAATCCTTTCATGGCAAATGCCTACATCCTACCTAATGGCATGTCAAATTTCAGCCCGATCGGTCCACTAGTTTGGGCTGTGGCTTGATAGATCAGTCCTTAGTAACCTTTGCGTTTTGTATTAAGAAGATATAACCATTTACGAAATATGCTGTCTTATAATCGCACCTTTTAAAGAGATTTTAACTGTTATATTATGCCGTTCATGAATGCGCTAACCCATGAGTGTAGGACGACATTTGTAATGTTTTCACCATTTGTGAGTTCAAACATTCGCAGATTATACGAATGTTTGTACGCAAGTGAGCGCCCCAGGTTAGATATAGCATCCTCAGCATGCACTTGTTGACGGCTGTATATTTCCAGCCAGGCCAGACCCTGGAGAAGGATGTGGGAGTCACCGCACCGCCCTCCCCGAACGTCAAGTTCGGCTGGATAAAGGGGGTGCTGATGAGGTGCCTGCTCAACATATGGGGGGTGATGCTCTTCCTGAGGCTCTCGTGGGTTGTCGGCCAAGCGGGGATTGGTAAGATACGACTTATAGTTGTTAAAAGTTTAAGATCTATCGTTAACCCTAAGTTAATGTTTTAAAGTCATCGAGAAAAAAGATAATTATCTGATCAATATATCACTTGAACGTAACTGTTGTTAAATGAATTAATTCGAATGAGTGTTTGGATATTTCTCCGTATCAATATGCAAAATGAATAAAATAGGTTATTGTGTCATGCATTAAAAGGTTTTGCATATGAAATGTGTTTATTTATTGGTTTGTTTTATATCGATAATATGATTCCATAGTTGTTTTTTTCACAGGTCAAGCGATACTTCTTATATTGACTACATCTGTGGTGACTACGATAACCGCGTTATCTATGTCAGCGATTAGTACTAATGGAGTTATCAAAGGAGGTAGGTTAATTAATTAGAAATTTTATAATGCTATACGGAAGATACTGAAATGTGAATGGCTTTAGAATGTTTTCCAATAAATTTTATGTGGAAAAAATGATTCGAAATTCTTTAAAATTTTCGAATAATTTTTATTTATAACAAAAAACTAAATCGCCTTCAAACAACTAGAGCTAATTTAAATGGGGCCACATCGGAGGCACTGCATTAAAATTAATCATAAAACTCGGTTCGCCCAGTAAAAACACTCGTATCCAAAACAATTTGAATCTGCGCTCTATCTACATTTATCCGGATTCATCATTTTTATAAAAGAACTCTGTCGAATTAGGATAATATCCTGTAATGGTAGTAAGTTCTATTTGGTGTGAATAAATAAATAAAAAAATCATAGTCTATTCAGTAATTCACACGAACCTATATACCAGACGAACAGAATTACTCGCATTTATAACTATATACTAATAATCATATAGAAATAGAAAAAAAAAACAATATACCATGAATTAATTTCCAGGCGGCACATACTACATGATATCCCGCTCCCTGGGCCCCGAGTTCGGCGGCTCCATTGGGCTGATATTCTCTATGGCGAACGCGGTCGCGTGCGCCATGTACGTGGTGGGCTTCGGGGAGTCGCTCATCACGCTTATTCCAGAATCAGCATATATGGTCAGCAAGAGCTGGGTGAGTTAGAAAAAAAATTGCGACAAATTTGAAATTGGAATCATTTTAAATTGTTCCGTATGAAGTTGGGATGCGAATTGTGAAAAAAAAAGCAAAAAGGCGGGAAAAAATTAAATTGGAATGTTTATCAATTATCAGTTGTTCGGTTCAGTGAGTTATCATCATATTTATTCCCGAGATGACATATATGGTAGGCTATAGCTAGATGAGTAATTGATCAAAAGTTATTATAAAATAGTCGTCAAAGATTAGCCGCATTCCGGCGCGGTAAAGTGTTTTTAAATTAGTGCACTCAAAGAGTAAGAAATATCTTGTATCTTGGTTGCTTCTTTTGCATACTATTTTTTTTTGTATTTACTACTTTTTAGTGTGAATAAGAATTATAAATTACTTTCTCTTTCAATAGTTTGTTTCAGAAATGAGAAAACGATGATACTTTTATACAATTTTTTATGATATAATTGTTAATTTTTGCAGCGAATACGGAGCTGTTATTTTTTTTATATACAAGCGATAAGAATTTAATAACCTTCAATGCGAATTGCGCGTTTTTACTCTTAGTGTAACTACTACTTTTTTGTTCAGTTTTCTTTTCGATTGTCTTGATTAAACATTAAATTTTTCGTTAACTTGTAAGCAGTAATTAATTTTTTTCGTTTGTAGATAATAAAAATAATATATTCGTAAATATGTATTTTGCAATAAATATACTGGTACAATCAGTAGAGATTTAATTTATATTAATTGCGTTTCTAATTTAGAACTGCAAGTTCGTGGTATTTTATAAATCGAATATTATATTACACTATTTCGCTTGCTTTCACAAGTCTTCGGTAGTATAGTGGTCAGTATCCCCGCCTGTCACGCGGGAGACCGGGGTTCGATTCCCCGCCGGAGAGACCTTTTTTTTATTTTAATTTTTTCGTTTTTATCTTATTTATGTGTATTATGTACTTTGTTTAGTAGTAAAATATCATCGAAATATATTTAAATTTTTTTCTTCTCACGTCTGTTCTCACAAATACTTCCATATCTTCCATATCTTATTCACACATTAAGAATATTATAATATATTCCACAGGACCAAGCAATCTATGGCTGCATAACCATAGTGCTACTAACTGGTATAGTGATAGTGGGCCTGGAGTGGGAGGCGAAAGCTCAAGTGGTGCTACTGTTCATCCTGCTGGCTGCGATCGCCGACTTCTGCATCGGAGCCATTATAGGGCCGACCAGCGATGAGGAGGTCGCGCAGGGATTTGTTGGATTCAATAGTGAGTCATATGTTGTATATTAGCTGCGCCCCGCGGCTTCACCCGCGCATGTCTGTATCCCGTAGGAATATCGGGGATACAAACGTTGCCTATGCGTTATTCCAGTTGTGCAGCTATCTAAGTATTAAATTTCATGGCAATTGGTTCAGTAGTTTTTGCGTGAAAGAGTAACAAACATCCATCCATACATACATCTATCCATACTTACTAACTTTCGCGTTTATAATATTAGTAGGATACAAAAAAATATACATACATTCCGAATATTTCACACAGAGTCACCTAGGCTTAAAGATAGCAATCTTGAGCTCTCTATGAGATCAAGACAATTTATAAAAAACTAAACTAGAACTTTTCCTTGTAAATTATTATATTCAGATGTGCGTTAGTTTTTTTTTGTATTTATTCAGATGCGTTTGTTTTTTTTTTTAAATTGAAAAAAAATATGTATATATTATAATCAAATTTTGCGCTGAAATGAGTGCTATATCGCTTCTCCTTGTATTGTTTCAGTGACGGTGTTCCAAGCGAACTTGGGCCCCGACTACAGGTACTTCGAGGGTGTGGAGCACAACTTCTTTTCGGTGTTTTCTATTTTCTTCCCGGCGGCCACTGGGATACTCGCCGGAGCTAATATTTCGGGCGATTTGAAGGTACTTGTAAAGTTATTTTGTTTTACGCTAGTGTGCCGCTCCTGCTTTGCTCGTGGTATATATAATAGCACTAGCTGCGCCCCACGGTTTCACCCGCGTAAGTCCGTATCTCGTAGCAATATCGGGATAAAAAGTTTCCTATATGTTATTCCAGTTGTCTAGGTGTCTACGTACCAAATTTCATTGCAACCGGTTCAGTAGTTTTTGCGTGAAAGAGCAACAAACACACACACACATCCATATAAACTTTCGCATTTATAATATTAGTACGATATAGCACTCAGGGATCACGTACTTATCCGGTGAAATAATTTTTGAAATCTGTCCAGCAGTTCCCGATTATATAGTATGTTTATATGTTGGCTTGGGATTTCAAACAAACTATTAATTTTTATAATTAGTATAGATTTTTTTTCAAACATTTTTTATTTATAAAAATCAAATATAATACATAGTTTTTTGAAAAGTTTATTTGACATTTGTTATTTTATTTTTAGCTTGCACGATGATGTTATAAATATTTTGAAGGACTCTACAATTACCTTCTTTCATATCAGGTGCTTTTGTAACTTTTCTCAGTTGGTTATATCGTGATCTCTTGTAATAATTATGCCTGTATAAATATATTTTTTAATCAAGTTAAATTATAATTGAAAACAAACACAGTTCCCGTTCTTCGTATTGATTCAACGTACACTGTGTACATTTAAGCACGGGTTTCCCAGCTTGCTGATAGTATTCCTGATAGCCGTTGTAACATTGTATACGTTAGTACTTCATCTTCCTCTTTTTCTTTTTCTTCAGTGGCAATTGCAGTGTTTTTTATCAAATTATTTTCCTACATGCCATTTTATCTGTCAGATACGATAATCAGTACATATACGGTAGCAGTATATATAGGTAGTTATTGTAGGAGTCGAGCACGCTTCGGCACGAACTGGGCCAGCTCGCACCGGGGAAGTACCACACCCCCACAGAAAACCGGCGTGAAATAATAGCTTGCTATTGTGTTTCGTACGGTGAGTGGGGGAGCCGGAAGCCTATTTCCTTCTCCTAGCCCTTCCCAGTCCATTCCTTCTTTCCATTCATCAATCCTTTCCTCATCCCTTATCCCTTAAAAGCGGGCAGCGCATTCTCGAGAGGTCTAAGCCTCTGCGAATGTTCATGGGCTGTGGTGATCGTTTACCATCAGGCGTACCACCAGCTCAGTTGCCCGCTATGACATAAAAAAAAGCTCTGTGCGGTAATCGCTCCATTAGTAATGTAAATATATTATAAAGTATAAATAAATAAATAACATTTTAAAACCATAAATTGCTACCCTCGTACTGTACTGGTGACGTCTCATTCCAGGATCCCCAGAAGTCCATTCCCAAGGGCACTCTACTCGCGATCCTGCTGACGACGATATCGTACGTGGGCATAGCGGTGGTGGCCGGCTGGTGCGTGCTGCGCGACGCGAGCGGCGCCGTCGGCAGCGCGGCGTGCGCCGGCGCCTGCGGGTACGGTCTGCACCATAGCAACGACGTGAGTACCGTCAGCATGCAGCGGCGTGTGTGTGTGCGTGTGTGGGGGGGGGGGGGGATAGAATAACCTAATACAAAACTAAGGAGGATCGTAATTATTGCTAAATTAATAAGGAGTGATCTCAATTATATAAATATTAAAAGATGCGGGTTCAATCACGCCGTGTGATGAATTTTTTTCTATTCTTTAAAAATTTCTCATTTATAAAGCACTAGCAAACCCGGCGAACTCCGTTTCGCCACCAGATGGTTGTATGTGAAAAATGACTTTCCCGCTTTTCTGCAGAATTTTTTTCTGAATTTTCTTTGCCATAAACCTCACGGCGCCCGAGACCTTTCCAACGAATGCAAAATCGTGGAAATCGGTTCGTGCGTTCTGGAGTTATAGCGTCAGGAAGGAAAACCCGACTTATTTTTATATAGTAGATTTCAATGCTACAACATTAAATAGTACAGTTAATTTTCGAAGTGTATTTTATATATGTAACTGCAGGTGATCAGGTTGGTATCAGCGTGGGGCCCGCTGATCTACGGCGGGTGTTTCGCCGCCACGCTGTCGTCCGCCCTCGCTTCGCTCGTGTCCGCGCCTAAAGTTTTTCAGGTATTTAATTATTTTATTTAAAAATGTGAAAGTAACTCTGTCTGCCTGTTTATTTCTTCTTCACGCCTATACCACTGAATCGATTTGGATGAAATTTGATTCATGCATATTTTGATACCCGTAAAGGGATATAGGATACTTATTGTCAAAACGATGTAGGGAAAACCTGGGACAGTACCTTTTCCTTTGACAACGCGGGCGAAGTCGCGGGCGGAATGCTAGTTATTGATTTTTTTTTTTTTTTTATGTCACGGTCGGCAATGGAGCTGGTGGGACGCCTGATGGTAAGCGCTACCACCGCCCATGAACATTTGTAGAGGCGTAAAGTCGATTACAGATCCTACGCCTCCACAAATGGATTGCCGACTTTAAATTGGAAAGGGATTAAGAAAGGATTGGCGAGAGGAATAAAGGAAAGGACTGGGAAGGGGAAGGAAAGGTATATGGGCCTCCGGCTCCCCCACTCACCGAACGAAACACAGCAGAATGCTATTTCACGTCGGTCTTCTGTGGGGGTGTGGTACTTCCCCGGTGCGAGCTGGCCCAATTCGTGCCGAAGCGTGCTCGACTACCACATACAAACAAACATATTTAGATAGATTGGATTATATTATATTACTAGTACTAGCTGCACGCCCCAGTTCCGCCCGAGTAGTCATTTATCGTAATCGATAAACTATCCAATCTTTGAAGTTGGATCAAACTGCACACGGTTTGCAAATTTGATTAAAATCGGTTGAGTAGTTTAGCAGTTCATCGCGGACAATGTGACGCGTAATTTATATATATTAAGATATTATTTGTTTCAGGCTCTATGTCAGGACAAGCTATACCCTTATTTGGAGTTCTTCGCGAAAGGTTACGGCAGCAACAACGAGCCCGTCCGCGGCTACGCGCTCACTTTCGTAATAGCCGTTGCGTTTATTCTGATGGGTGAGTTTTTATTTATTTCTTTACGATATTGGATTAAATGTAATTCAATACTGCTGTTATTCAAATTGATATACTCAGTAGCTACTTATAAGTTGCTGCTTTTGGACAATAAAGTATCACAGCTTCGTAAATTACGTCGTTAAATTTTTTCGAAGAATTCTTTTTAAACTTAATAGAAAAGTATTCGATCTTTTTATTGTAACAATTTCACAGACAATTGTGCTTTCGACCCTTGGAATAATAAATTATTGAAACATATTATAAGAATTATTAATTGATAGCTCAACAAATATCCCCACAGGTGGCCTGAATCAGATAGCTCCGTTGATATCGAACTTCTTCTTGGCTGCGTACGCGCTGATTAACTTCGCCACATTCCACGCGAGTCTGGCCAAGCCAGTGGGGTGGAGGCCTACTTTTAGAGTAAGTATTTGAACGATAAATAACTCTGCTGCTTGTATTTTTTATGCTCATGCTTATATAATATTACGCTTATTATATGCCTCTTCCATCCGCCGTTTGCACGGCTAATCATGTACAAAATTATTTCGAAGGAAGAACATAGCTTTCTATCCCGTTATTCCCACTAACTAATCAGAAGATACTGATCGCACTCTGTATGTCAGCATTATCAGACTACAAATACTTTTCATACTCAGCATATCCCATCAGCCTCCGCTATTTTGATAGCATATAGTTCGTCTCTCATCATCCCTTAGTCTCGACGGACGACTGCCTAAAAGTCAATTAAAAAAATTCTTTATTTAATACCTAATTACTCGAGGGTCTAATTGTCTCTCTTTCTCTCTCACTATCGGAGCTCAGCGTATCCCTTTACCTACGCTGATGAAACCGCGGGCGGATAGCTAGATATAATAGTAAAATATTGAATTGCAGCTGTACAACATGTGGCTGTCGCTGGTGGGCGCGATGGTGTGCGTGGTGATAATGTTCGTGATCTCGTGGGCCACCGCGCTCGTCACCATCGCCTTCCTGCTCGCGCTCTACTTGCTCGTCTCTTACCGGAAACCCGGTGAGCGAACCGCAACTCCAACTCGTACCTTTTTTTTATGTCACAGCGGGCAACTGAGCTGGTGGTTCGCCTGATGGTGAGCGATCACCATCGCCCATGAACATTCGCATACTCACACTCGAGAATAAACACATTCAATAACAATTCAAATGTTCTACATAGTGTTTCGAGCTAGAGGAATATTAATGATAATTAAAAAGAAAATAACTTCTTGAACACACAACGTTTTTAACATAAATCTTAAAACTACCTAACCTAACTGTGTGGGGTAATTGTGATATTTATAAATTTGTATTCACAGACGTTTTAATAATTTGCTTCATTGAAAGAAGTAATTGTTTCTGATAAATGTATAGATGTAAACTGGGGATCGACGACGCAAGCGCAGACGTACAAAACGGCTCTATCCGGTGTGCACCAGCTCAACCGGGTCACTGAGCATGTCAAGAATTACAGGCGAGTGCTGATGAATAATTATAAATATGTATTATTTATTTTATTAAGATAAGATTATATTTTTAAATCAACGCCATCTAGTTTTAAATAAACTAATGTTATATAATATCAACGGATAAACATAAACTTTCTAACTGAACATACAACATGTTGTCATAGTAAGATAATAAATAATAAGTAGCACTATAAACAATTTTTTTCCCTAAAATATTTTAAAATGTTGAATTATGAATCTTCGCAGTATAATGTTTTGCATATCACTAAATAGTATAAAACAAAGTCGCTTTCTCTGTCCCTATGTATGCTTAAGTCTTTAAAACTACCCAACGAATTTTAACAGGTTTTTTTTTTAATAAATAGAGTGATTTAAGAGCGCGTGCGAAGCAGCGGATAATAGCTAGTCATATAATAATTGTAAGCGTATAAACTCCTGTATGTAATCATAGTGAAATATTTGCTTCATGAAAAAATGTCTTATTCAACTCATATAAAGATTATAATCTAAAGTTCAATTACGTTGAATCAAATGTAGGTTATTTCAATCGTTATAATTCCAACATAAATCTTTCTGTATGATAATGTACCTTATTCCACTCACATAAAGACTATCCAAAATATAAATTACGTTGTATGAAAATGTACCTTATGTCACTCACATAAAGCTTACAATCCCCAGGCCGCAAATCCTGGTGCTCACCGGGTTCCCGGGCGAGAGGGCGGTGCTCACCGACTTCACGTATCTGCTCACTAAGGGACTGTCCCTGATGCTGTGCGGCCACGTTGTGCAGGTAAAGGCGTTATTTTATTTAAGAAACTGCGAATAAAAATTCATATATGTAGATGTAGGTGTCAAAACTGATATATTTTGATTTTATAGTTTATGTCTTGTATTAGAATCAGAATTTATTATAAAACTAGACGCTCGTCCCGGCTCTGCCCGATATCGAGATTCCTGTTTTATCCTAAGGCGGCATTTTATCGGGATAAATAGATCCTATCACCCAAGTCACCTCATACCCTCTCTGTATACAAAATTTTATCAAAACCCGTTCAGTAGTTTCAGCCTGATTAACGGACAACATCCAAACAAACAAACTTTCACATTTATAGATCAGTGTGATGAGATATTCTTAATACTGCTTCACTAGATTAGAGTTTATTTATGATAACAAATAAAATCTTGAAGACATTACATGCATACGGAAATATCCCAGAATAATAATACAACGAATGAACCGCGCTCACAGCCGCTGTTAGATATTAAACGATAAATACATTCACCTAAAAGCATATAACTATAATTGCCATCGTAAAATTATATTACAGAGTCAAATAAACCACCGCACGCGAGAGGCGCTCACCAACCGGGCCTACCACTGGTTCTCGAAGCGCAAGATCAAAGCGTTCTACTGCATCGTGGATGGGGTCGATCTAAAAGATGGCGCTAGTGCGCTTATACAGGTCGGATATTCCTATTTAACTGTACACATGATATGGTATTTTGAAATTAAATTCATACGTTAGGCGGTTTCCCCTGAGCTGTTTTGATAGGGTCGTAGACAAGTGATAGTATGTTCAAACTAGTATTTAATTTATCCATTAGAACTTTTCAATATTTTCAATCCAATTTTCTGCTCTATTTATTTGACGAGATATTTATATTTCTTGCATATCATGCTGAAAAGAAGACATAAATGACGAATGAGAATGAGAACCAGAATCAGAATCAGAGTCAGAATCAGAATCAGATAATGATAATTTTTCCAGGCGAGTGGTCTTGGCAAATTGAAACCGAACATACTGTTGATGGGCTTCAAAGAGAACTGGCAGACCTGTTCGCGCGAGGAAGTTCTAGATTACGTGGAAGTAATGCAGTATGTAACTCTTCCATATACTTGGATATTTATACTCTATATGTATGTAGCATCGATTTATATATACTAGCTGTCATCCATCGGCTTTGCTCGTGCATTCAAAAGGAAAATATAGACGGTACCGGGGTTCCTCCGCACAGTTTCCTTTGACGTGGGATATCGGTGATGAAAACTATCCTATGTCATTTCTCGGGTTTCAAACTATATCCGTACTAAAATTTATTATCGAATATACCGAATTGGTTAAACTGTTTAGATGTGAAGAAGAGACAGACATTACTACAAGACTGCAAAATACAGATTTTATTTATCCCTATTAACATTTATAATTTTAGTAGGGATTTGACATTTTTTTTAGTACGTACATTTCATATTTTCCGAATTTTTGAATAGTTGTTAAAGCATTTAATATATATCAAGAAATCTGCTTAAACATTTGAATGAACCTTCAATTAAATTAAATAAAAAAGCACAAAAAATATACTTTCAGCAAAGCGCTGGACGTGCACATGGCGATCAGTTTGCTGCGTGTGGAGGAGCGCGGCGGGGACACGTTAGATGCCGACCTGTTGGCTGTGCTGAGAGACCTGAATGAGAATACGCGAGAACGTGAGTAGCGTATCCCTCCAATCAACCGTCCCCCCTAATGGTCCACCTTAAAAACTCCCACAAAACTATTTCATGCAGCGTTCAAGACTCCCTCAATCTCCCAGATGCCTCCTCTACTCTTCACCTTAATTTCCCCACACAAATTCTACTTCCTCCGCTACTTCCTACTTAAACTATTATTCTACAGCTGAATTTTTTTTCCTGAAAGATTTTCTTGACTTTTCTGCTTACCCATCCATTGTCCTACCGTGCAACAATCTGCTTAACTCGCATATCATTTAAGTGTTATTGAATTTAGATGAAAAGTCGAGTGCGATGTGTCCTTTATTAAGTATCCACTTTGTTACTAATTAATATCATTTTGTTGTTTTAGGACATTTGTATATAAAAAAATCATACATTTTTATATTATTTTACCAATCATGAATTTTGATACTTTACTGTTGCAACTACAATTTATTACTGTAATTTGCTAAAATGATTATCCTTGTGATATAATTATGATTTTTCTTATTGTATAAGACAAAGTTTTTTCAGTTACTTTTATACATTTACATAAGATTTGTTTACATTAAGTTATTATCTTTGAAATAAAATGTCTATCTTTCCATCATTTGCTTATCTATCCACTTAAATCTAGACATTTTAGAAGTTTTTTTCATTTACCAATTCACTGCAGTCAATGATTTAGAAGCAGCTATTTGAATATAACAAACAGACACTCCAATTATATGTATATATAACTTTGTCTAATACAACACATTGTGCTAACAATTGTTTGGGTAGGTTCGATGGGCGACAGCCTCAAGGAGTCCAAGTCGAGCGAGAGCTTGAACACGCACTCGAGGGGTGAGTTCGTAGCGTTGCTTTTTGCTGTACTTGGATATATATAATGGTATTTGTGTAATAATTCAAACTCAAACATTTATTTATTCAATTAGACTTTTGTCATAACACAGTTTTAAGATTTACCATAATATCATTATATAGCTTTATGCCTGAAGTTTCGCCCGCGATTGTCAAAGGAAATTCCCTTGAAATACTTGAATGACACGTTTCAACGCTGAAAAAAGTCACTAAGTAGCCTTTGTCACTTGGTTGCTATGGCCAGATACACTAGCTGTGCCCTGCGGTTTTATCCACGTATATGATTTCACATAGAACTCTTCAGTAAATGGACTGTTCTACGGAATAAAATATTTTTCAATTCAAACTAATAGCGCGTTCTAACAAACAAAATAACAATTTTCTCTTCAGCTATTCTCTTCTGTCTATTATATTAGTATAGATTCTAGCTGAATTAAACTTTCGAGCAGCTAGAATGCAGAGATAAGTGTACAAGTTAAATGATTTTATTGTGCATCCAATTATTTCATAACACAATGGATAGGAACAATACATACATACATTTTACTTGACTTTGATAGGAACAATACATACATACATTTTACTCTATCTGTATGTCTATTTATTCATTCGCGATGCTGTCAAATTAAGCTGTACACACAAGAAGTTTGCAACAAAAAATTTGAGAATCATTTAATAATATATATTTTCTGTGTTACTATATTGAGCCATTACATGTATCCAAGTATGATATAGTATTATTCATTTGATATTTTTTTGCAAAAATATGTGTTGTCATTTACTGCTTAAAAAATCAATATCACAAATCAACTTTTTCTGTTTCTGTATTTTTCACAGGATCGTGGGCTTTGTGGCAAAAGATAATTTCTAAGTCTATTATCACTTATATGTTTTCTCTTACTCTAATTATTATACATGAGAGAAAGAATAACCGTCAGGAGCCATAGTATATATTTAATCTTTTTGTTGATTTTTTTTTTTTTTGGTGTCTACATAGTTGCCCAATAATGAATGAATGAATGAATTTTTTTGGCACGTGAAAAAAATTAAGGTTTCAACGTGTTTCTATGGTGACAGGTAGCAGCATGTCGGATTTGTCGTTGGGTTCGCCGGAGCACGTGTCGCGCGACCCCGGCGCGGAGGGCAAGCAAAAGGATAAACTTAAAGAGAACAACTGTAAAGATAGGTAAGCTTTTTAATACTTGCCAGCTTTAACCAGTGGCTTCGCACGCGTTAAATTAAACCCCCCCCCCCCCTTTCTTCTAGGTTATAATACGTATATTAAAAAAATGTTGCGTAATTTAGAAGAACCAAGCATACAGACACACAGACTGCGTAAAGCCACTTTGTTTTATACTATTTAGTGATGTTTCCGTTACATTGTTTTTTTAGGGCTGTTAAATATAAATAGTCCAGTTCGTTCTTGGGGTGTGGGCAGAGGGATTTTACACCTATTTGATGTCCTTAAGTTTATTCAAAGAAAATGCTATTTAAAGATAAGTGATATTCAACCAGTACTGAAATGAGCTCTCATTAGGAGCAGAGGCATAGAGTAGTCATATCTATGGAAACTATTACGAGTATTAAGTGAAATGTTTCCTATATTTCTCTTTTTTTAGGATAACTGGAATCATAATGAGTTTAGGTTTATTTTTGTATATTTTGTTTTTTTTTTTATTTAAACCTTTACGTGTATTTTTTTGTAAATAAGCGAGCGGTATAGGCGTCTAACTAGCTATGAGCTATCTGAATATCTTTTTTATTCACTTATTGATGTATTATGGTTACACGATAACTTTGTTGATGTTTATTTTTTTATATTATTTTAGAATTGCTTATCGTCTCCTAAAGAAATCTGTTTGGTGAGATTTGCTTTCTAGTAAAATTGCTACGTTATTATTTTGTATTTGTTTTTTTTGTTTATTTTAATATAGCTAGTTTATTTTAAATATTAATATTTAATTGGTTATTTGATTTTTAGTGTATATATTATAATTTTTTTTTTATTTAAAATTCTTGCAAAGCATTGATGGGCTATATTACAGTTTTAAGTGTCTTTGTTTTTTTATAATTCGTTATTTATTTTTATTATGGCTATTATTGATTGTAGTTCGTTGTTTTTTATCTGTATGTCTTCAATTTTTATGAATTGAAACCAACATTGAAGGTTATAAAGAGGTGTACATTTTTGAATGTATCAAGAAGTACTGGACTGTGAGAAAATTTATATTATTATTGTATTTGTGCTTACTCCGGGTATCGCAGGCGGCTCGAAGCCGGAATAAGTGGCTACTGTATAAAAAGTTATATAAATTTTAGTATGTGATTCTTGTTAAAATAAGTTCTATTTGATGTTAATTGTTTGTGGGAGTCGAGCACGCTACGACACGAATTGGGCCAGCTCGCACCGGAGATGTAACACAGTTGCATGCCACTGTGTTTTTTTGTAGAGAGGCATTATCTCGGCAAATGTTCATGGGCGGTGGTGGTCGGTTACCATCAGGCGAACCACCAGCAGTTGCCCGCTATGACATAAAAAAAATATATGATACGAAGAATTAAGAGATTGAACATATGTACCAAATCTATGTCCCACAGTAATGTAGTCCCATAGTCATGTGTTAAATAAACAATTGGAGCAATACATTTGTAGCAAGGGCATAATGGGCGGGCGCCGCATCGGCATCGGCGGGGCGCGCCGCGCGTCCTCCTTCACCTCGGTGGAGCAGTTCACGCGCCGACAGAACGGCACCGTCGACGTGTGGTGGCTGTATGATGATGGAGGTGGGTGCACCTGGGGGACACCTGCGGGGGGGGGGCACAGTGCTGTTACGTGGGGGCACATTGCTGATATGTGGGGGGCACAGAGCTGATATGGGATGGGGCGTCCATGGGTTACAGGCAGAGTTAAATGGGGTGCCATCACTTTCTCACGTTAAAATTGGCGTTGCTATAACTGTAGGTTTTTTGTGTTTTTACGAAAGTTGCGCTTCAGATCTGTTATTCTTTATTTATGCTCTTTAGATTTTTTGTAATAATCAAACAAGATATATTATGTACTAGTATGGGATGGGGAAGGAATGCGGATTTTATTATGATTTCGCAGTCAGAAATTTCTATTTCTATATATAACTATGTAATGCTAGTCTTCTGTAGTGACATAGGAAAAAGTAATAAAATCATTGTATTATGTGTGCTAAGAGTCCTGATAAGACTTCATTGTCAAACGGATTTTGAATAAGAAGTAATAAATAAAACAATGATACTTATTGCCCCATAAATAGCTTTTCCTTATAGCAAAATATAGTTTCAACTATATTTTTATTATTATTAAGCCTATTCAAATAGAAAAATTATCCATAGGCCTAACTCTACTCCTGCCGTACATCCTGTCGACGCGGCGCGCGTGGGCGTCCAGCCCGTTACGGGTCTTCACACTAGTTAATAAGAACACTGAAATGGACATCGAGGAGAGGAAGTAAGTTCTGTACTATTTATATTTAAGCGCCATTTTGTTTGTAGAAAGAAGTGCCGAGAAAAAAAAATGTAATTGCTCTTATTTTTTGCATTCTTAAAATTAACTGATTGTTTAGATTTTTGTTCCCTTTTCGCAGCTAATTGAATGAACGTGAAGTTATGTAAATATATAAAGCCCGGAATTTTTCCCGGGTAAGCTACGCCGCGGGATGAATCTAGTTAATAATTGATGTTATTATGCAAATACACTAATTGAAATCAGAAAAAATTAAGTGCTTTTAGGAAGTTGTAAAGAAACACATACACAAAACTGATTGTGGTAATCAGTCGAGAAATGTAGCGTTATGAAATTGAGTGTAGAACGAAAAGTAGAAGGGCGTAACAATTGTTATTAAATGTCGATTTAAAATCACAATTGAAAGAATATTTGACTGGACAATTTTTCAGTAGTTATTACTTTTGTTTCGAATAAAGATTTCTAGTTAAAAAAAAAAAACAATTATTTTAACAAAAAAGTACACAGCCTTCAAAGTGTCAAAAATAAACCAAAATTTAAATGGAGAGCACCGGCTTTCCAATAAAAATCATTAAATCAGTTCACTTGAAGTGAGAAACCTCTGTTTTTGAAGGTGTTGAAAAAAAAACGTGTGTGTGCGATTCACACACGAGAGAAGTGAAACTTCAGTAAATCGACAAAAGAATGAGATGAATATTTATAAAATATAAAATAGTATGTATATTTCTGTCTCATTCTTCGCCGGCTTCATTCTACACATTTTTGTATTTGTATCTCTTACCTGTCGTTTTTCCGTTGCATCAGGTTTGAAATCACAACGATTCTAAAGAAGTTACCTTAAAAAAATTGATAAACATTTTACATTATTATTAAAAGGCCATATAATTTCCCCACAGCATGGCGTCCCTACTTTCCAAGTTCCGCATCGACTATTCGGCTCTTAAGATGATCTCGGACATCAACAAGAAGCCCAAAGATTCGACGTTGGCGTATTTCGACAAACTCATAGCGCCGTTCCGGACTTCGGACGATAGCAATGACCCGGGTAATATATATTTTTTATTGTTTTTTATATAATTTGTACTAACTGCGGTAAAAAGGAGTTTCTATACTCACGAAAATCATACCATAAATAACTCCGTTGCGACGTGAAAGCATGTAAAACGGTTAAGTGCGAGTTGGACTTGCGTTTATGAATTTGTGATTTGTTAGGCATCGTGTCTGAGGCATATTTTGGGGGTGGCTTATGTTCAATAGGGACTAATTCGGTATTTAGGATGGATGGATGGATGACTTCTTAGGGGTAAAGTCTGTTTTAAAAAGTAACAGAAAGCCACGATGCCTGTGAGCGTCGTAGGCTGTTTTTTCACAATAGCGGGAAAACGAGCAGGCGCGTTGCCGGGGTGTTAGCGGTGATTGACGCCGCCCATAAGCATCCATACAACCTGGGGAGTTGTGGCTGTTGTCGGACCTTAAGGGAGAGGAAGCCATATAAGTATCTCAAGCAAGGGTTGCGCGTCGTAAGCTTCACAATATACAGAGGCGAGGGTCGCGCGATATAAAGCAGTGGTGGCTCAGTGGTCAAGATCTCGGACTTGTAATTGACAATTCGGGGTTCGAGAACAGGCGAGCGTACAGGAAATCAATAGAATTTTCTTATTATCTGCGCATGTGTAACATCACCACTGCTCGAAATGGTAAAGGAAAACATCGTAAGGAAACCGGCATGTCCAAGAATCGAAAGTTCGATAGCATGTGGCACCGTGGGTTGGCCCCGCACTTAGCCGGCTCTCGCGGACACGCGGGCCGATGTTAACCGGGAGGGTGTGGGGGGGTTGCAGGCGGCATCACGGCGGCGGACCTGGAGGCGGCGCGGTCGCGCACGCTGCGGCACCTGCGCCTGCGCGAGCTGATCGGCGCGCACTCGGGCGGCGCGCGGCTCGTGTGCGTGACGCAGCCCATGCCGCGGCGCCGCGGCGTGCCCGCGCCGCTCTACCTGGCCTGGCTCGCCGCCATCGCCACCGCCGCGCGCCAGGTGCTGCTCGTGCGCGGCAACCACGCCGCCGTGCTCACCTTCTACTCCTAGCCGCCCCACCCGGCGCCACCCGGCACCACCGGGCACCACGCCGCACCACCCGGCACCACGCCACATCGACAGCGACCTTTGTGGCCTGGATTGGGTGCGAGAAAGAGAAGAATGTCGTCCTTTCCTTTTAAATATATAGCACGGTGCGTCCGCACCTTTGTGGCCTGGTTTAGCTGCGTTTAAGAGATGAATATTGTTTCTAGCCTCTGCGTTGTATAACAGTAAGACTGGCGGAGTTATGTGCCCGCATCTTTATGTATGGCCTTATTGAGCGCTATGGACAATACGGCAAGGCGAGGACTGCTAGTGCTAGAGACTACTCCAAGGTTCAAAGACACCTTCGAGAAGTCTTTAGCACCACACGAATGCTATGATCATTCACTAAAAAAAATATCAACCGCAGTGTGCCCGCAACTTTATGCTTTTAGTTCAGTTCAGTCTTTATGCTTTTAGTTTAGTTCAGTTGTGGCCACACTTATGCCATCACCACTTTGGCTGAGAATTTTCAGCGTTTAAACCAATATTAAGTAATACCATTTCGTATAAAATGTTCCAATGAAGTTTACAGCTAGCCAGGCCATATAAAAGGGTTAAAGTGCACCTCAATCACTGACATAATTTCTTACTATGATCTATAAATTAGACTATGGTTTAAGAACACAAGATTTTCTTTCGCGTTACCATCTTAACATCTTACTAATAAGAACCTAGGGCTTTACTTATAAAAGTTTTAATAATGTTTGACCTAATCGGTTGTCTATCTTTTATTTATAATTTATGTCACATCAGAAATTAACAGAGTTTAAACGTCTATTTGAACTTTTATTAGTAAAGCGCTTGGTTTAACCAATACGTGTTTTGTCTCACTCACACGTATGCTAATTCGCATAAGAAAGAGCGAGACAGCGCAATTATTAGTTATGCAATTGACATAATATGCAGTTGTTAGTGAGAAGATATAACAACAAGTCATATTAATGATTTTTGGGTTTATATAAAAGCGAATTCGTCTTACCTTACGACGCAGTGGTAACACTTAGCTAATTATTTTTTATAAACTGGGTTTGATTCTCAGCGAGTGTATTATATTTGCATTGGCATACCTATTTTATAGTTTTTACTATTGTTATATTTTTTTACAAATTTGTACGATTTTAATATAAAATTCGTAATAAGCCTTTACCGTGCCTAAATTTTTGAACTATGTATTAATATTTGAAATTGACAAATTTTGTATGAAAATGTCGAAATATCAATGAAATCTCGTTTAGATGTAATTCTATTAGGTTTTAAATTAGCGTAATGAAACTGTGAGTGAATTTTACAATTTCTATAACGAAATAACGTTTTGATTGAATAAATAATTCATTGACATTAAATTGCAAATGTCGATCAGCCAATCAGCATTCGTGTGTGAAGTCTCGTGTACCCTAGTGGGGTATGAGGCAGATGATGTACATCCGTTTCACTGATCGATTTTCTTTTAATCAGCATTCGTAGTTTTTATTATTTATTTTAGTGAATCTCTGAGTTAATATTAAATTAATTGTAATTATTTTTTTTTTAATTTAAACACGTATACGATCCATATTAAATGCATAATACTGAAGGATTTACAGTCGGTTTGTCGGATGATGATATATTTGAAATGTGATGTGAATTTAAATATCTGTTGTTATGAAAAGTGAACTCAATTATGAATTTAATTCAATAATTATTTCATTAATAACCTGTTTTCTTTCATATACAAATAGAAAGTAAGACTTTACAATAATAAAAATACGTATTTCCCATATTTCTTCTTGTAATTTGCGTTTGTTTGCAATGCAGGAATATTTTGAATTAAATAGAGATAAACTATCGCTGATAACTATGTAGGTATTAAATTTTCGTGTCACGGTGTTTGTTAGTAGACTCCTCCGAAACGGCTGGTCCGATTTTTATGATTTTGTGTGCATACCGGATAGGTCCGAGAAGAGGATGTCTTTTTTGTACCCCTAATTGTTTAGAGCTTGTGATATCATAATATGATATCCTCATGTTGTCAGAATTGCACTTATCACAAAATTCCATCAAGATCGGTAAATTCATTTTGAAGTGTCAACACGACCGACATCGCGATACGAAATTTTACATCCAAGTTATTAAACATTTTAATGTATTTCATCCGACGCGTATTTTTATTTTATTTTATTTGTATGTAAGATGCAACGGACTTATTCAATGTTTGGAGAATATTAACGATAAAAATTATCTTTTTTTTTATTTTTACAATCCGTTTAGTTTATCTAAGCATTGAACTGAGCCCGTATTTAGATAATTAGAATTAATGGCGCAGTGCAAGTTTGAAATATATGCATTTAATTAAATGTCTAGTTAATTTTCATCAAATTGTGTTGAGTATTATAATATCAGTTGAATAATCTTTATTGTTTTTATTTGTATTTGTATGAAATGACACGAGTATAAAACACTAATGTTTACAGTGTAACAGTTGTATCATATTTCAATCAAACTTGAACGCTTCATTTATTTATCCAGTTGTAAACATTTCATAAATTATGTTTTTGTTATTTGTTCGTATTACTTTAACATTATTATTATATCTTTACATGTCCACATTGATTTTATGATACTATAGCATGATAATTAGCTAGACATTTAATGGATTTACACATTCCCGTACGAGCTGCGACACCGAATACTATCCTACAGTACCTGATTACATAACGCTATAGTTACCTGCTAATTACGCTGTTATTTATTACCTATTGTTTGTACTAAATACAATATTAATAAACGATATGAAATTCGTGTTTTGTTTTATTTATTGTACACTTGCTTTTCTCACCTGGCTTCGCTGGCATCGTGTATAGTGTTATATACCTTAGCCTACTTCCATGATTGGATTAGTTCCTGAGATTAGCGTGATCAAATCAACTCTTCAGCTGTATATCATTAGTACAGATTGAAATTAATGAAAACTAGTTGGATGATGTTTTTGTGATTATTTCTTTTGAGGAACGGCTTTATTTCATTCCTGAGATTCGCTTGATTATAGAGTAGGGCAACTTAGTTATATTATAGATATACTTATTATGTAAGTAATGCATAATAAGTATATCTATAATAATAATATTAATAAATAATGTATAATAATTTTCGGTTCTTTTTCCTTGACTTCTTTATAATCCATCAAAATACCGGTGAGTCCACAAGTGGTATCGCCACTGCAAGAATAAAGGTAAGGAAACCGGTACGCCGTTGAAGACATGTGACAATAATGTAGGCCTAAATTAAACATACACATTAGCTGATGATGCTGATGACTTCGCTTTGCGTTTCATTTCGTAATGAGGATGAGTTGTAAATGTTTCTAGTACGTTTCATATTATCTTATGAAATAAAAAAAGCACCATTGGTCTGTACTTGCTCTGTAATTGAAGATCGCTTTCTTGAACGGAAATGGTCAATCTCGTCAATATAGTAATATAATTCTATGAACTGTTGCTGTTTTGTTTCTAGGTTGTTAAGGTTTTTAATTGCATATCATGAACCTTGGTCTTTTTTTCTGGAAGGGTTAGTACCTGAGATGTAGAACAACATAGTTTCCTCCAGTTTAGTTTTGATCCGAGTATAGTTTACTAAGTATTTAGAAGTGGAGTTAAATAAAGTTTTTTCATCGGATACATTAAAGAGAGCGTGATCATATTGAATAAATTGCATTTCAAATCCGTTAAAAGTATCTAATTTCTGAACAACATAGATCGTTAGCACAGAAGTTTTAAATAAAAATGCTATTAGTCTGGAAAGTGAGTATAGCTACACACAAATCATGTACCCAGCAATAAAAGACAAACCTGCAAGATGCGTAACCATTCATGCGACGCGTGAATGTCTTAGAAATCTTTAAAATCTAATCAGAAGCACATGCAATTGGTAGCCAGGTATTTCGTGCAAACATCCGCGCCGTGGACCGTGTCCTACGTTATTTGGTATTCGTTTTCTAAACTGCACCATTATCTCAATGGATAGACACTTTTGTAGTGGCCACTTACCGGCGGCCGGCGGGCATTGGGCACTATGCAGTCAGTTTGCTAACGCGCGTCGAACGAGGCGTATGTATCTGAGCGGTACTGAGAGAACTATACGAAAAAGTGGTGGATCAACTTTTTATTGTGCCTTGCTGTGAGCTAGTGTTGACGTGATTTTGTGTTAACCCGGATATTAAGGACACAGGTAAAGCCTCACGTTTAATGTAGAGAGATAGTGAATAAAAGACACGTCTAGGATTTTAAACCGATGCAATTATTAAACGAGTTTTCTGTAAGTTCTTAACCAGATCACTGGGAATTTGTTTAATAATAAAGTCGAACATTTTGTACGCACATGACTTGAAACAAAAACAATTAATAGTGTATAATATGTAAACATACGTTGTTTATTTGCGGTGATTCTTTTTGATTTTCTTTTTATTTGGATGTCGTAATTTTATTAATTATACAATTTATTACGTTTGCGTAAGTAGGAAATAAGATGGACTTATTCAAGTTGTATAATATCGAAGTAAAATTTAAATAACAAATGTAATAAAGCATGAATTAATTTGAAAACATGGCATAATTTCAAATTAACATTAAAACAATTATTTGACTTTTGGAGTCACGAAATCAAAGCCTTTAGAGAATGGTAGTCCAAACCCTCGGACATAAAGAATTCTTCTTTGTGGCCTTGGAGTAATGATAAAAGCTATTTGTCCGAATCGTAAAAGTGTTTTTGTGGCAATCGATGGACATAAAAAATTCTGAATATTATTTGATAAGTATCTTTCAATACTGCCTTACTATATTAGTAAACAACAAAACAAAAGTATATGTTTTTTGTATGTTTGACATTTTCACGTCGCTATTTAATGATATGATTTTGTTTGTAGAGATAGTAAAAAGGGTGTAATATGTATAAAGCTGGTGGGCATATTATTGGAAATCAATTTTGGTGAAGAACTGTATCGATAAAGCAAAATAATAGTTATTTTTCAACTTGAGTCAAGTTCGCAAACTTAATGAAACCTGGATTAAAAACCTTCGGACGCCGAGTTAGGTTGGTACTATTTAGTTTCTGTGCTAAAATCTTAGAGGCTCTTAGAGGCACATGATTTATTAATTTGTTTTACTTGGAGCCGAACTCATAACTGCTAATCTAAGAACCTCACGCGTTAACCACTGGACAAGAGATTCGGTCAAGTTCAATTAAGAAATTTGGTAAGTATAAATATGTACGTACAAATGACTTAATTAATTCTTACGTTGTATGATACATATTTAATGCTTTGAACTTTAAATATATTATAACCGAATTTGAATTTATAAAAAATAAATGTTATAAAGATCTATACAGCGAATTGCATAATATAAATATATAAAATAAAACGCAAAAGAACTTTTATTTTTGAGTGATATTTGTGACTAATCTATACATATGTATTTATACTTAATTGGATTTTATTTAAATAAGATTTTTTTTTAATCGTTGCAGCCTTTTTACTTTTTTATACTTATGGACATGTTAAATGGAACTTTGAAAGCCAAAAATCCCAATGGGTATATAATATACCTACACATTAATAAAAATTGTATTATCCATACAGGTATATATCAAATTTAAGCATTGATTTCAAAGAACACTTAATTTATTTACTATCGTGACAACAAATGATTATATTATCATTATCAGTTAATCTTATAATACTAACTCCCATAATCCTATAACGTCGACAACAATAAAAATTCCAGCTCCAATCGATCGAAAATCGTAAACTCATAAATGTAATTGTCAGAAATGCTTGATAGCGACGCTTGATCGAGACGCATGTGTTTCGGTACATATTGTTTTTTAGAGGTTTTGATTGTTATTTTACGGGAGTCATTGGTTTGATATCTACCTATATTGTGTATGTAGGAGGTACGTAATATTATTTGAATATATTGAATTATCAATTTATCTGCACACATACACATCGTCACTGCTCAGAACTTAAAGTTAAAGGAAAATATAGTGAGAAAACCTAATTTCATGTCCGTGAAGCCATGGCACCTGTAGTGAAATACGGCATGATCCCTCATAGGCCTAAATATGTCTCTGCAATGTCGATAAACTTGGACGGACGATGACTATGATAAAAAATATTATAATCGTATCTTATACAGTATATGCAGCCTGAACTCGGAATAGACAGAAAATTTCTTTAATTTTATTCAGTTTAAAAAATACAGATCCTTGAATATACTAACATGGAATATAAATATTATATGATATCTTTTAATTAGATTACTTGGTAGAGATTCATAATTATTTTGATATTATATATAGTAAACATAAAAACATTACATACCTAACAACAAACAAATTTTCAAATATCTATTAATTTTTTAAAGGTATTTCATATTTAAGAATAATTTAAGTACATATTTTATAGTTTGTATGAATCACAAACCGAGAACATTGTCAATGAAGCCCTAAAATATGCATTCCACTTTTAAAATTTCCTCTCAACGTTGTCTATGCTTCCTTTATATGGGCTTTGTAACTACAATAGGAATTCTAAGACGCCTTACAAATACTGATGTGTAAATAATATGGGTATTATATTCTCTAAGAATGTGGTTTGCACTGCCTTTTTTAGGTTAGGAGCATGAACGCATTCGTTATTCTAGATTGTTTTAGAGGTTTAAGATGTTTTTTTACGATGTACTTCATTGAATCAAATTTGTGTATAATGTACAATTACAAAAAATCCCAATGAATCGATTTGAGACATTATATGAAAAAATTGGGAACTCGGATTTAGCCTATTTCAATTACAGTATGTGCATACCGTAATACAAACTAAATTTGTAACTTTAAATTTTTAGTTCTCAATTTCTGTCATATTCTACTAAAAGTCTTTAATCGACAATCGTCATCTCAACGGTTTGACATGACATGACTTAATCTTATAATATACCCACATATCTTATATCTTTAAACGAGCAATTCTTGTATATATAATTGGAATCTCGGAATCGGCTTCATGAAATTTAGTATATAGGGGGTTTCGGGGGCGATAAATCGATCTAGCTAGGAATCTTTTTTAGAAAATGTATGTCATATTCGTGTTTTTTTTTCCTGACATCTATTGGTGAATAATAATACTATTTTGCTTCGTAGCTAGCTGGAAAACTGAAATAACACATAGGCACTTTTTATACCGATATTCCTACGGGATACGGACTTACGCGGTTTCAACCGCGGGTCACAGCTAGTTACATATTATATAGGGAATACATTTTTTGTACGAATTTAAATAAGTTTTCTTCCTATTTAAGCACAGTTTATAAGGACAAAACTTTATTGAAAAAATAAGGTCAGTGTCGATTGATTGTGTCTAGTTTAATTAATTTTCTTTCTATAGATACTAGTTCAACAAAAAAGGTTTAAATAGTTAGTGTATTATAATATACACCCAGTCAATCATAACAAAATCAGCCGTTCCACATAAACGGTGTAACCGACCCGACTTTTTATATTTAGATTCTTAAATTAAACCAATTGTGATCGAACAATAGTATCTAACGCAATATTAAATAAAAGCCATATTATAACCATGTTGTAATTTACATGTAACTACGATTACGATCACAGCGCTCTTTACAATTTACATCAGTAAAAAGTTTAAAAAGTTTTGTGACCTCCTTGGTAAGATAAATGGAGTCATGTTACAATTAAACGAAACGTTGCGAAAGTGAAACCGGTGCTATCGAAAACGATTCGGTATGCTCTGTGGGACGGTGCATTTTTTTTTAACACGCTTTTATTAGCTTCACTTGTATGTTTGTATGTATGTAACTCACACCCGTTTTTCTCCCACTTC
>NC_052105.1:920826-944487 GCF_012273895.1 Zerene cesonia | reverse complement strand
AAAATTATTTTATAGTTTTTAGTTTGATGTGCTTGAAAAGCGTGTTTTTTAGTTTTTTTAAACTATATTTTATTACTTGCAACATTGCTTTGTATGTGTTACTGTAAAGGCGTGTAAATTCTATGATTGCCGAGTAATCTATGAATTTAACAACTTTGAATGGTAAAAATGTACCTTGTCCTAGGACACCCAAGGGTGGAGCTAGCAGTAAGTGACGTATTACACGATCTAGTAAAAGAATAAAAAAAATAATAATAAGAGAGATGCAGTGACAGAGATATTTATTATAAAACATCAAATCGCCAACCCTAGCTCATCTTTAGCGGTATAGCTCAGTGTTAGCAGTCTAGAATTGAGATACAGCACTCAATGCAGCATATCGGACGTTCCGCTGTTTGCCTGCAGCACCGTTAGTCACAATTAAGCCGATATGCCGTATGATCACGGATGTTGTTCAAATATGACGATAATAATTATTTATTTCGATATATATTTGTTAGATGATTGCTCTTGGAGAGCCATTTCAAGAGAAATACCCTTGAAAGAAGTGGCTCTCAGGTTCTCTGTTCTCTTGATAGATTTAGTGTTGAGTTTCATAGTAAGA
Organism: Zerene cesonia; assembly: GCF_012273895.1. Lineage (NCBI taxonomy): Eukaryota > Metazoa > Arthropoda > Insecta > Lepidoptera > Pieridae > Zerene > Zerene cesonia. The sequence goes on along the minus strand of NC_052105.1, from coordinate 943,883 downwards.
TTGTCTTCCTATAAAAATGATTAGAAATATGTGACCGATATAAGATGTTAAATAACCAATGGAATTTAAACTGTAAAAGTTTGTTTGTTTTAAATGCTTTCCAATAATTGTATTCATTTTCATTGTCTAAGAGTATTTCACGTTCCATTTATAAAAATTGATTTAAATCGCAGTCGTAATCAATTGTCTATGCTTTTCATTAGTCATATTTCCCTTATTTTCTTCTCTACAATATATACCATCTCCACAAGTTAAAACGACAATATTAATTATCAATTCGGGTTGAATTAGTTTTTTCAGTTTTTTTTCAATTTCCTATTTCGAACGGTTTGAACGGAACAAATATATTTTTTTGATGAAATATAAAAACGCCGTTGCAACGGCCATGAATATTAAAAGAGCTAGACTAATCATTTAAGATCAATAGATAATAACAGGCTTCTTTTGTAAATACTTATTATTTAGCAACCTCGGATTGGCAAAGCTGGGACGATGATGCGGAAATATTGCGACTGCGGTCAAGGCGCAACCAGCAGTCGGAATAATGTAAATGTCACTTGAATTGCATACAATGAAGTCATTTTTTATAAATTCATCATAAAAATGATTTTGTGGTAGGCACCATCATTCAATTATTTTAACCCTCGATGCCAAAACAGAGTTGTTGTAGCTTTGGGTTCAATTTGACGTCGAAGTCTGCGTGTCTTTGTATCTATGGCATCATAGCTTCCGAACGGATGAATCAATTTCAAATTTCGAAGTCAAGATGGCCGACAACACAAAATGAGGTCGTGATTTATAAACATTAGTTTAATTTTTATTCAGGTTTTATTTTTACGCTTCTTCTTGAACCTTAGACCTTTAATATACACTGTCTTTTCTATAAAGGTAGGACAAGCCGCCATAAGTGTGCGATGTCACGTTTATTCAATTGCGAAGTAACACTTCAATGATAAGGGAGAAACATTCAATAGCAATTGGCGGCTTAGTTCTAATGCTAATAAATAAGATTGGCAGTGTTACTTACCTTACTTTCTTACTAATATTGTAGACACGTAAGAATGTTTGTTTGTCTGTCGTTCACGCAATCTAGCAATTTTATTATATGATTTGGTTATAATAGTGTGCCCTTTTGAAATCCTGCGTGCGAGATACATATATTATGTATATAAATGTATACGGGTCTTTAAGTATAAATTGAACAGCCTTCTGCGTCTGTTTTAATTCTTCTGAGTCAAACCCAGAATATATCATATAATTTCGAACATAAAATATATTGAGATAACGCAAACAGTCGACGCATAAATATTTAATATATTGTTGACGTAACCAGTTCTATCATTTTAACTTGAAATACTTTCGCATTCAATATGTTATAGGATAATCGTATTCTGTTCAATCTGTATTCAATTACGATTAATTTAAATTATACGCGTATGAACTTATGTTGAGACGCAATACAAAGACACGAGTCCGATTGATTATAATGATATAAAAATGATACACACGTGTCAGTCCGTATATAGATTCTAATTGATTATATTACTATTATAATTTTGATGGCAATTGAATAAATGACACTAGGATGAGATTGTTCAACTGAATTTTAAGAGAATTTTCTCTATCTCTTATTTAAGTGTGTAATAAGGCCTTCGTATTTTCTCGTGTTTGATTTTACGCGAGTAGAAGTAGGAGTATTTAGAAATTAAAAACTTTTTAACGGATTTTAAACGCGATTTATTCATTATATTACTAACCTGACGTTTTGAACACTACGAGCAAGCGTGTTCACGGTCGTCGTAAACGTCGGGTTAATAAAAAGTTTAATTTCTAATAAGGCCTTTATAAAAACAGGGCTTATTAAAGAAATCTATACACAAAAAAACACACTATATTGTTATCATTCCGATGTAATTTATTTACGAAATATCTTCCATTTATTTGTGACAGCGTGCAACACCATCCGCTCCAGTGAAATACCAGTTTGTATCATTTGATTTGCAAATTAATTAAGTAAGCCTTATAACGTAAACTGGTGATACCGTTTCAATATATGACCTTATAGCAACTGTTAGGTACATACATTAAATACGAGTAATTATTTTAGATTTTTTTAATGCAGTTTACAACATTTATATTTGTAGTTCAATTAGTCTCATCGATTTTTTTACGTATCTCAATAACTATGAAATATGAGTAAATCAGTTCGATTAATAAAAACGAATGCAAGTTTTTTGTCATGGTTTCACTATAGTTTTAATAGAACTTTTTTCGTCTTCTGGAACTCATTTAAAAATAAACTGAACAATCAAAATACCGTTTATTTTATAGGATCCATAACATCTAACAAATATCTGTATATAATAGCTATAATAACAGGCTAACAGCAAAAATTATTTCCATTGTCCAAGCGTCTTGTTATTCGATATCTCGATGTTATATTACAAGCGAGTCGAATCGATTTGAAATCGATATTAAATCCGCAAGCGGTTACTGGTTGCCCAATAGCATATAATTGGGATATTTTATTCTATTATTAATGGTGAAATCTAGTTGAAATAACGTATAAAAAAGAACGCGTTCATGATGGAATGTGCTGGAATGCAAAAAATAACAATAATATAAAAACATTAAGAACTCGTACTTTTTAACTGGTTTCGACTTGGCATTCTCAGTGTGTCTATTCGTAATTAAATGGTTACGTATGTCTATTATTATTTTTTTTTAATAACAATCGTTATATAATTAGATAATTTGTTTTCGTATTGTTCGAAATTTTCCCTTCCTTATATTAATTATTCGGAAGTAAAGATGTATGTTAATATTGATAATATAACATTTTCTTGTGATTGATTTTGCGCGTGAATGTACATTTAAAATGTAAAATGCTCGCAGAATAATATAATAAATAAATCCCGTTACAATCAGTTAAAAAGCCTTTACGTTCTAAACCAAGAAATATAATTATAGTATCTATATTCCATCCATTTTGATAAAAATTAAAAGCGTGTATGTTTACTGATCTAAACCTTTAAATCAAACAGATCAGGATTTTAGGTACCTAGACAGTTTGTTATCGAAATCTAGTATGTTAATTTTACATAATATAATGTCGGAACCCAAACTTTAACCGACCTTACAAAGTAGGAAGTGGTTCTTTTCAATTTTCGACGTACGTGACTTTATTTCCGGATTAAAATATATTGTACTACGTTTTTTATTTATCATATCGATAAGTCTTTAGAAATCAAACAGGGGACGACGAATCTAAAATCGGAAATTAAGCGTAAAAACAGAAACAATTTACCTACGTGATATTTACCGACTAAATTGCCGATATTTCAAACCCCCCCTTCCCCATAATATGTTAGATTGAAAAAACTTCATCTCTATCCTCTCCCCCACTTAAATGCCACACGAAATAAATAGATGCCTGAGCTCCCATAGACATCTATTTAGAAGCATCAGTTTTCTCGATAGGAATATCTGGAACAATCGATCATTCGCGGCCTGCGTTCGGAACGTTCGTGGTATTAATCTGGTTCACCGGCTCCTTATAGTCTAGATTTAGTATAGCTACTGTATATCCTACGCACAAGTTTGAAGTTATAAAAATATTCAAATTATTTTTTTAAAAAGCTAAATCGCCTTGAAAGTGTTAGAACTAGACTAAATTAAAATTTGACCTCATGACTTGTAACAGATCTTGAATATAAAGAGAAACGTTAAAAAACGCTTCACCCAGTAAAAAGTAATAAGGTAACAAACACAAAAAATAGAATTAGCACCTCCTCATTTTTTGGGAGTCGGGTAAAACATTGTGAATTATTAGCTCGATGATATAACAAACAAAAAGCATGTGTGTCGGTTAGTTCACAATGAAAACAAGAGTGGGAACCGCATTGTGTACAAGGTTAGACTTATACTTTATATCAGTATTGGTTATGATTCAAGCATATCTAGATTTATTTGAAATTCTTTGAAAAAGTTTGAGTCTGGTTTTAAAACATTACGCCCCCTATAAATGCGCAAGTAGCTCTGATTATACTTTATGCTATCACCTCTTCACGCCTAAAGTACTGAATCAATTTGTAAAATTTGGTAAAGAGATAGTTTGAGACTCAAGAAACCCCACTGGATCGGGAACTACAGCTAAACTAAAGTTATAGCCTAGCTTAAGCTTCAATTAAATAAAATCCTTCGTCAGGACTCGTATTGCGATTTCAGACTACTCAACAATGTATGTGAGGTCGCCAACTCAGAGAGTTGACCTCTGATCGGCAATCACTGGCCGCTCCCTCACTGCTGTATCTTTGTTGTGTTCGTACAATCACTTTGAGCGAGAATTTAGTCATAAATATTGTGATAAATGTACATTCTCGAATGTTACATTTAACGTCATCTAGTGTGAAAAGAAATTCAAAACGATATTTCTATATTTTTTTACATATAAAGCTAAAATAATACTGGGTGCGTATTACTTTGTCGTTTCAAAAATACAAATTTCACCACAAAATTTAATTTATACTGGTGTTGATTGAATTAATACCAAAAATATATTAAATGGTCTTATAATCAAGTCTTATCGAAAAGAGATAAGTCGAATAATATTCTGACATACTCTTCAATATATTGAATACTGTTATTTAATTCATAAAGAATCTGGTAGGTAAAATAAATAACTTTCATGTAATTTAGTAACACTATGAGAAAAGCATAAAACGGCAATAAAAATTATAAACATCGCAATACTCATTATAATAAAACGGATACAAATGAGTTGTGGGCGACACAAATGTCTTAATCAATTTACATAATTATTATGTTTTAGTTATTCAGTACAAGAAATAGGCGTATTGTTCACAAACGATTGCACCTTTTGATTCGTTGGTTAAGGAGGTATCGATGTATGTTAAATAATCGAGTTTAACTCGATTGTTATATATCGACAATTCGTGTTCGAGTTACGTGAATATACTGTTATTATTACGTAACATCACGATAGTTTAATTTACTAGTTAAGTAGGTTTTTTGACGGTTTCTTTGACATTTTCAGGAGTGTTGACCATGTCCATACGGGAGGTACCAGCATTTAAATTAAAAAGAAAGAAAAGTTCTCAGTTAAAAAGAACTTCAATAATATGTTTTTTCAATTCCTTCTTCTTTTTTTCAAGTCGTTTGAAAATACACCTACTACTAGTATTTTTTGCTTAAATGAAATTTGTTAACTGGCTGTCGGCTGCGAAACGAGCTGTCAAAAAACAAATAGAGCCTGAACCGTGAAGGCAAACGAAACAGCATGTTATATGTATAATATATACGTTGGATGGGTAATCAATACTTCAGTTTAACGGTACACTAGACAATAGATATGTTGAGGTAATAAATAAACGAACTATGTTACACTAGCGGTCCATCCTGGTTTCGTCTTAGTAAATATATTGCCTATATTTTGTCATAGTGAACAACCGAGGTAGTGGTACGCGTGATGGTTAGCGATAACCACCGCCCATGAACATATGGCTGCTGGCATGTATGGATGTATGGCCGCTGCAAAAGCTTTGCCCGCCTTTAAGGGGTAAAGGGTAGGTAAAGGATTGACGACGGAAATAAAGGAATGCACGTCAAGACGTATGGGAACGAACATTTTATATATATTAAGATATATTCAATATCTGAGGGATTACCATGTCGCCTAAAAGCAGTTCTTATTCCAGTTCCAGATAGTGATGCCGCTAGACGACTAATGTAGCTCTGTCTTTATTAAAAACATAACACGGCCAAGAAATTATTCACACTTTTCCTTTTTTTACACCAATTTCGTTCCAGTCTCGTCCAAAGTGAAACTATGTGAGTTAATAGGGATGAATGAACACTCCCACCACCTACTAATCTTCTCATTAAATACATCCCATATTTGTCAGCGGAACAAAACAGAATACTCGCATGTAAACACTGGAACCGGTCTGCGAGGTGACCCACTGTCCCAGATTCTGAATCATTGATGAACAGACGCTGTACTGTTATTCGTTTATGCTAATTGCCGAATTGATTGAGCATTGCTCTTAAATTTGTGTTGAGTGCCCTTTTCCTTTTTGCTCTATTGCTATTGTAAGGATGGAAGTATGTTATACTTAAAAATTTAGGTCAGTTACAGTTTGGATAGCTTTCAGAATTTTCTTTATACAACTTTGATAGAGAGATACATTTATTCAATAAAGGATTGTTTTCTCAAACGAGAAGTTAATTTTATTTTAGTAATATGTATGTTCTGTATAATCTAGATAGATAAAAATGAAAGTGTTGCTAAGCGTAAAACTCGAGAACGGCTCAACCGATTCAGCTATATTTATTTTCAACTTTATGTTAAGAGGCATTTGGTTGGATCGGACCGCTAGTATAGGTATAACTTGTTGTTTATAAAAGACTAGCTGCGCCCCGCGGTTTTACCCGCGTAAGTCTGTATCCTGTAGGAATATCGGAATAAAAGTTGCCTATATGTTATTCCAGTTGTCCAGCTGTCTACGCACCAAATTTCATTGCAATCGGTTTAGTAGTTTTTGCGTGAAAGAGTAATAAAAACACACACATCCTTACAAACTTTCGCATTTATAATATTAGTAGGATAAAAAACAATCTTATGAAAATTTCTGAAGTATTAGTCCTTTTACGTGGACGGAAAACGAATGGGTGGAAGGTATACATCGTCTTCCATGTCTTTGCATGTAGATGCAAAGTATGGTATGTAGATACCATTTATGCTGTGATGCCTGAGTAATAGTAGGTTGCTTGGGAGAAATTGCTATTGAGCAATAAAGCCCTTTGCACGTTATTTCCTATTTTTTTTAACACGCTTTTATTTCCTTTATTTAACGTTTAATGTGTGCAATAAAGAATATTTCATCATTCATTAATTCATTTCTTTCATTAATATTTTTGACAAATAGACCAATGCGGGATCGACATAGTCTTCTGCACATCGGACAGTATATTTGTACATATAGCCACATTATATAACACTCATAACACACTGGAAAACAAGATAATTGCGAAGAATTCTTGTAAATAATTGCAAAGCTGGATTCCACACGTTCTTGCCGCTAATGAATTGTTACGATAGTACACCAAGTTAGCAGTTATGTAAAAATAAACTCTATCATTTTAAATTACTGCCTGTTTTGCTAAACCTTTGTGATTAACATTAAGTCATACAAGAAATACGCATTATATTCAATATGTTTTAGGTAGGCTAAATAAATTACTACTTTATTTATCCACGCTAGATAGTTTAAAGAATTGATTATAATAAACTTAATTAAATGGAAATATAAATCCAAATATAAAGCATATCGCTAAGCTTAGGTATAAAAATAATTTATAAAAATACATTCATACATATAAAATAGCAATCATTATGTGATTAAACTGTGATATGTAAAAAGAAACATTCTTATAATACAGTTTAAGATAATAAATGCTTGTTATCCCAAGGTATAAATATATAATATATTAAGACACTTCTTTTATTTAATATCAATTATATATTTATATTTATTTTATAATCTTCAATATATACATATTTCTTAAATAAATCTCATATGGGTATATAATTATTCTTATAAAATATCATTAGGTCTATAGCACCTTTGTTTTAGTGCATCTTTATTAAAAGGTAAGAAAATATTTCACATACAGTTTATGAGTAAAAAAAAATATCTACATTTGTTACACTCGTGTACAACACGTGTTATGCATTGTATGGATGTATGTACATAACGTCTCATTACAATTCAACATTGACCGAATTCGGCCTCGATATGTGACCAATTTCTCTGAAATTTATCTACACTTCAACACTAATATAATAAATAGGAAACTTTCGTGTTTATAAATTTTTACTGGGTGACATAGGCTATATATGTACCGCGGGCGAACAGCTAGTCGCAAATAAAATAATAAATACGAATTATATCAAGCTCAAGCTATGAACCTATTTATTTAAGAATGCTGTAATGCGACGACAGTGATGATTTTTTATTATCTGTAAACTTTCCCATAGATATTAGTGTTTTTTGTTATCTGTGGTTCCTATAACAAATGATTATAATATCTCAGACCTTGTGGTCGCTCCGCTCTCCGCACCGACCATGAAGTTAACATTGACAATTGTTTTGGACATATTTAGTGCAGCTAATTGACTGTTGAAAATAAACGTTTATTTGATATTAAGCTTATTTTATATACATATACTAAATGATATAATAAGTCGTCAAACAAAGGCTCAGAGGAAGAAGATCTAAACGTCATTATAGTATAGAGAAACTGTTTTATAAAACTTTTATTATTTTGATTTTAAAGAACTCATAACCACTGCAATGATGCCTTACACGAACCTTTTCGTTTGCAAATATTGTAAAGATATAATGTTTGATACAAAATATAAGATATAGTATTTCATATAATCTATAAAAGCTTGTATATGCGGCCGGTCTAAAAAAATGTAACGGAAGCTGTGGACGTAATCTTTACCATATCCTTACTTCTTTCCTAATATTGTTAATTATGCAAAAGTGTGAATGATATGATTTTTGTGTGTTAAGATAGTTTGAGAGCTAGAGAGTGAAATAGGCTATACTTTTTACCACAGTGGAAGATGTTTACAGTGATATACTCTAAATAAATGTCATTTTCATGGGAATTTCCTTTAAAATTAGCAACGCAAGCGGACAGGCTAGCGAAATCATTAAAGTTAAGTCAAATGAGATTTCTCAAGGGTTTGAGATTTATGAAACGAAAGGGATATAAGACGAAGAGATTTTAAACGATTGTTCGGTTTTTCCAGAATATACTTCGATGCTTAAAAGCTTATGTAATTGAGGATGTTTTAAACGACCTTCATGCTTACTGAGACGTTTTGATACCTTGGAGTATTTTGCTTCGCATCTTTTATCATAAACCTACAATTATTTCCTAAATATATATGAGTATATTCAAATCATAATAAACAATACCATAACTGGTATCATTGGAGTTTACAATACAATTTTATTTCTTGACCTGAAAAAAATGATGCTCAGTAGAAATCCCGGAGGCATGTTTCCCTGTTTCCCTGTAAATTCATAATATTGATTATTTTATTCTCATGAAAATGTAACGTACAAACGATAATACATAATGAATTTTCTAGGAAAACAATTTTCACAATGAAAATCGAAAGCAATACTCGCTTTTAATTTTATTATTAATAATGTATTATTAAAATATGTAACTGTTACTACATGTCCGCGTTAGAAAGCGAACAAATAGATTATCTATGGATTTTCCCGCCATTCTCACGGACATAGCAAGAAATGTCATTAGTTGCACGTAATATCAACAACTATGTGATTTACTATCTTTTCACTGATAACTGGCTAATATTAAATGAAAGTCTTGCTCTCGTTGTGAAAATGTGCTCTTAATTATTGGTGTTATTGGTAACGTGCTTGCTGTAACGACGCCACTCTAATATGGACTCTCTAATATAATAAATCTCTTACAAAAATTATACTTGACATGATTTCAACGCTACTTTAAAAGTACAAAAGAAAATATATTTAGAATGTAACCGTTCAAATTGAGTTTTTATTCGCCAGTGACAAAAAAGTTTTTTTTTTTCAGCACTAAGCCTATTTTTGTCGCCTGGCAATAATTGAATATTGAACATAAGTTCATCTATTCAAATACAGAGCATAACAAAAAGTTGTAGTCATTCAGTATCTATTTTTAGCTTGGTACATGTGTGACCAATGAAATAACAATTGAAATCTAGACCACGCAGAGGTTAATCTTAGACTTGAGATACAATGAAGACAGACAGCACTTTAACGCCTGTGAACTATGTTTATTTTAAACTAGCTGGTGCCCGTGACTTGGTTCGCGCGAACTTTGAACGTGAATAATAAGACTGAACAACTTGTTAAAACATAATTTCTATTGATGTTATAGTGTATCGATCTATTCGCTTCACATTTCAGCAGAAACGAACATGTATTTGTTGTTGTGTAATATTTAGATATATTGGTAAATAAAAAAGTTATCTTTATAGCAAATCTTTGTAAATTACTAATTAAGACATCCATCTATATCGGAAGCTGGAAATTAGATTGAATTCTACTTATATATTACGCAATAATCTAATGGCGGAAGAATATTTGAAATCGATTAAGTAGTTCCTGAGATGGGCACGTACAAACAAATCATATATTATTAGTATTGATGTCTAACGTACTTCACATTTTAGGTGTTTCATAAGACATACATATACATATACATGGTTCGACATCAGCGCAAGGAGATCCTACTACTTGTGGATTGCTTTAAACGTACGTTCGTCGAAATATTCAAATGATACAATATTTAATTTAACATTCGAAGAATAATCGAATCAAACCAATCAATGCAAATATTTCAGTTGCTAAACAAATAACAACCTACAGTAATTGCGTTATACATTTTAAATAATTCAATTGACAAGTGTTTTAAAGAAAATAACTGAAAATTCCCGATATGTAAGTACTCGTGATAAAATTGTCATGTTAATTGGTTTAATTGTTCATCTCGAAGACAATAAAAACGACATTAGATCATAAATAAATCATCGAGCATTTAGCATGATTACAGTTTGCACGATTCATTCGATAAATGTTGAATTATCGATGTTATTTACGTATTTTTCTATAGAGTTATAAAATATAACTATACACTTGACCAAACGTAACAGGAGCTGCGGTCCATTATTTGTATCACCAGTCTAAAAGTGTTAAAAATAAACTTTATATAATTTAAAAAATGGTGTGTGTGCGATTCACGCACGATAGAAGTGAAACTTCAGTAAATCGACAAAAGAATGAGATGAATATATATAAAATATAAAATAGTATGCATATTTCTGTCTCATTCTTTTTGTATTTGTGTCTCTTACCTGTCGTTTTTCCGTTGCATCAGCTTTGAAATCACAACGATTCTAAAGAAGTTTCACTTCAATAGTACACTAATTAACAATATTTCTTCTGAGTCAAAAGCATTTATCACACAGTCGTTAGTGAATAATAAATAAATAAAATAGTACAACTATGTAGAGTATTATGTTATCTGTGGTACAACAAAGTTAGTGCAAGTACAGTTAATTAGTAACAGTTGAGTTGTCACACTGCAGATTTATTGGTGTTAACGAGATGGCTGACACAAATCTTCATTTTGTACAATAAAACTGCAAAATGGCATTGGTTAATAGATGTATTTAAGTAACATTATTTTCTAAGGAAATTCTACATTTTTGTTTTCATCTCTTTCAGATGTACTATGTGTATATATTCGAAAAATGAATTATTCTTCAATCCTCACGTACGCGTAGTAAGGCTGTCTTGTCGGTGAAATCGTTTTAGTATTTTTCCTCTTTATAATATTAGTTCAGTTAAACAAAAAGTCTGTGCCAAAGAATACGCTTCTATAATAGATTTCCTCATAGTATTAAATCGTTTATTAGTGCTAAATTCAAAAACTGTATTAAAATGTATTAGTTCAGAGAGCCTACTATATCATTAATGAATATATGGAAGATGACAATCCATGGAATGTTGTCGCTTAAGTTAATTGTTGACGATTCAAAAGTGCATCTATAAGAAGTACTAATTAGTAACGATTTAGTAGTCTGTAAGTAATAATTCAATAATGTAATATGAGTCACGGCAAAACAATCTATTAGATATTATATCACGAATCATACAGGGACCAATACAATATGTACCCTTAAAAAGTAAAATTGTATTACATTTTAACTTTCTCATGTTTATTCTTTAGCTCTGATAAATATAAAGTATATAGTGCAAATCGTTAACTATAAATAAATAGCAATTAGTCGAATCACAGAGAAAGGCGAGTATACATATGCATGTCTCGATATTTTCTCCGCGCACACGCTATGTGTATATTTCTGTGCATTTTATCTCCGATTGTGGTTACATTTGTAAATTTATAAATTGTAACACTTACACTTACAATTTATAAATTGTAAGAAATTCTTAATTTAAGTGGGCCAGGAGTAACCGACTCCTTTGGACTCGATTTTGATCCCCTTTAAACGGCTTTCCGTTTAAAGTGGCTTAATTCAATCTTTGTACATCCTATGTACACTTCTTTGTTATAGTGATCGGTGACAATACTATAATTTTTTGAGCTTATCTTATTATCCTGATTAGCATCGACAAAATAAATATTTAGCTGAGGTTTCTTAGATTTATAAATTATGCTTTTTATTATGTTTTACCTCTGGCGGAAAAGTGTTTTGTGGTGGTTTATAGACAAATGAATGGAATGATTTGAGCGTGGTTTTTATAGTCTGTCGAGGTTTTAGGCTATATTTGCTAAAATAGAGACAATCATATCTTAAAAATTTCTTAGAATTATGACTTCAGTAATTGAGAAATATGTTTACGAAAATACTTTTCTTTATTTCCCGTCGCTATTGAGGGATATTATGACATTATATTTGTGTCTGGTTAGCAAGCTAGTTACATAGGTCACTTTTTACCGCGGTGAACCATCTCATTTCCACAGAAATTTTCTTCGATTACGCGGGCGAAACACTATTATGTTATATTATATTGTTGAACTTTATTAATTGTTAGTGAGTTGTAGATAAGAAGCCTGGACTTTACCGGTTTTCAAATACACGGTAGACTTTAACCACTGAGTCACTGCCGCTTTATGTACCCACATAAATGTGACACAACACATAATTTATGCATAAATGTTTTACGTAATATGTATCGAATAGTTAAAAAGGTTATAAAATTTTAATTTATAATTTTAGCCTCAATAGCTTTCAAATAAACATTACATGATAGGTAACGTTTTTCATTATTTGTTATTGGTATCGTTTGGAAACATTTTCCGCCAACTTCAAATAAGTAGGAGGTTTGATTTCAACCGTGTATTTGTTTGTGTTTCTAATCGTAATTTTTTTCTGGGTGAACCAATTGTGATGAATCTTTTCTGTTTAACTGTTGTCTCTCATATGGTACGATTTAAATTTGGTTTAGTTCTGACAATTTGAAGGCGATTCAGTCTTTGTTAAAAATAATTATCGTATTTGTATCAAACAAAAACGTAATATTTTTGTTAGTATTAAATTTCAAAACAAATCGTTGCGCTATCGACTGTGACTGTATGCTTGATTGGATGTTAAATTATAGGTGAATGCCTTTCAAATAATGTATATTGACTAGTATCACACTAATATATAAATATGAAATTTTATTTGTTTGGATTTTTGTCGGTCAATCATACTGAAACTACTGTACGGATTTTGATGAAATTTGGAACACAGACAGGGTATGAGCTGAATTGGATGATAGGATTATTATTATCCCGATTAAATGCTTCCTTAGGATAAAATAAATTTTGAATACATGAGCATCTAGTACCTTATAGATGGTAAGAATTAACCCGTTATAAAATATTGTATTAATGATATTTAAGATAGCGCTTACGTGCATATTTAAAACGAATTATATTGCCATTTATGGGTATATGTATTCTCCCCGTGGGCTGTTTATAAGCTTTAATATGTACAATATGTAGGTATCTGCGTTTTTGTTATTAAATAAAAGTGTTCTCGGTAGTTTTTAGGATATGATAGATTACCTAATAAGGATTTGATAGATGCGTTCTCGAAGGTCAGATTAAATTGTGACTGTTGTAAGGATCTCACTCAATATTGTAGTTAAAGATTTTGCTATTTAATGAGAGTTAATAGCTCTTCTATATCTCCATCAAACCTCGATAATATTTTATTCATAAAATTATAGAAAAGTCCTTTTAAAATAGTCTTTGAATATCGTATACGTGTGGAAATGTGATCACTACATAGTATAAAGCAAAGTCGCTTCCCGCTTCTGTATGTATATATGCTTAAATCTTTAAAACTACACAACGGATTTTGATGGGGTTTTTATTTTATAGATAGAGTGATTCAAGAGGAAGGTTTACATGTATAATAACATCTATTAAACTACTCCCAATTTAACGTGTGCGAAGCCGCAGGCAAAAGCTAGTTTTGTAAGTAGGTATTAAGGTAATTTAAATATCAGTATTTTTGCATCAACAATACTTCATTTCAAAACAGCATAAAGTAACACAATTTGTATAATTTCCAAAGAGTAATTCAATTCGCATTGCTCAAGCGGATAACACACGTAAATATATGTTTATTTGATTGCGATTGTTTACAAGAATATCAATCAGTGGCGGTCATTACTCCTTACACAGTCGGTTATTTGTTAAACATTGTTTTGTACGATTAGCATTTTGTTAGCTTGCTTATGATTCCGTAAGTAAATAGTAAATATTCAAAATTAAATTCTTATAAAACAGCAGTGTTTATCAAAGATATTAATTATTATAATAAAATGTATGTCGGGTCGTTTTGTGCATGAAAATCGAAACTGCCTATTTAGAATTTTTGTCTCTCTATAATATAACTACATTTAATCAGTACTAGCTTTTCGCCGTGGCTCTACTCGCGTAGTCAAAGGAAATCACCTTTTCCTTTTATCTCTGAAAGGAAGACAAAACGCACTTAAAACAATTTTTACCGATTTAATTCTTAAGATCTCGTTAAGAACAAAGAATACATCTAATAAAACAGTAACGAATTTTACACACTGAATATTTTTAAAAGAATGATTGATGTGAGTTATGGAGGTGTGATAGATGTGTTATAGAGCCCAAAATAAAAGTTCTTAAAATTACGAAGTGTAAAATTTTGTGGTCCACGCGAACAAAGCTCCGGGTGGCAAGCTTGTATATAAGTTTTAAACTTCGCCGACGACAACAACTTCTTTTGAGAAGAAACAATCATTTTCCCTTTAATTTTGATTTGGCTCAAGTATCAGTATAAAATTATTATAAAGAAATCTAGCTTTCAATCTTTTAAAAGTCGCGAATTTCTGAATAAAATGTTAAAGGAGTATACGAAAAGGCCCATAGCGGAGTTTCTACTTATTGACGACATAACTGGTTTTCACGTTATTATATAAGATTCTGATGTTAGTTGTACCTTTAATGGATTTGTAAGCGGGGAAATAATTGCCCTGGGATGAGGTACAAGACCTGTTGTAATGTTGCTAATGGTTTTCTTATAAATAATTACTTTTAGTGAAAGATTGTGTTACTGCTGGCGCATATCTCTGTCTAGGAGTTTCTATATAAATGATCCGCATGTCCCGCAACCAGCAGTCATTTGAGGAAAAAGTCATGTTTATTTATTTATTTATTTATTATTTATAGTACATATCACCGAAAAAAAAGAAAAATAATAAATTGTCATTATAAAAAAGTCCACGCCGGCACATATGCACTAAAAGGCGGCCTTATTGCTCAAGAGTAATCTCTTGCAGGCAACCTTTTTGTATATGAATGTTTAACGTGTACACGATGGCACAAAGCGATAACTAATATATTATTAATCAACATATCTACGACTATGTAAAACTACAAAAAAAAAAAATGTGAGAAAGCTAAATTTCGTCTACTGAGCCATCCTTACATATGCATCACCTATAGTATATTATCATAGTAATATAATTGATTTCAACTTTCAACCTTAAAAATTTCCAAATGCTTAATCCTTCTATGGACCATAAATGATATATATTTTTTATTATGAGCCTTATTAACTTGCGTTGTAAACTTGTATTTTAATGATGTTAAGAATGTTCACCTCTCTTAACGATTATAAGATTCTAATGACAACGACTTTCCTAGAAAACAAAGTTTTCTTTACAACATGCACGTCTGCCTTAAATTTTAATTTACAAATATTTTAAACTTATTCATTTACCATTTGTATTCTGTAGTATTGCGGATGTAGGTAAATATGGCAACTAGACACTTTTTGTACCCTCCGCAAAAAAAAAATGGCAAAAAGGCAACTAGACTCTTTTTGTACCCTCCGCAAAAAGACCTATTTACGCAAAAATGTCTATAAAGGTTGTATAAGTGTATGCTAAAATGCATCATAGTCGGTTTTGCTTTGGTGGAATGAAGTCGAAAAATAATTTATTCAGTAGATAAGTTTATAATGATGTATGTAGGATTTTATTCGAATACAATTAGTTAACTAAAAATTAAAAAAAACTGTGTGTTTTTTAAGAGTCATTCTTCGTTTTCGTGTCGTTGAAATTTTTACAAAACATGATATATCAACAACGTAACGTATTTTTAATATTGTCTGATAAGCATCTATAGCAATTGATGACATTTATTTATTTATTTATTTATTTATTTATTAATAAACAAGTAATTTACAGGTTTTACCCCAAAGCATTACATGTTTAGTTTGCATGAAAAAATATAAAAAATAGTATACAATTTTCATTTAACACTTAAATATTTTAAAACATTTGATTTATATGTATTCAAGGACGTATTAAATAAATCTGTCTCCGGTAGCAAAGCGAGCAAATCGTTTACTAATTTTACTGACCGCACCAACGGGGCATTATGGCCGCACACAGTTCTTACGCCTTGCTGAACAGCAAGGAAATCACGACGTCGCCGTAGCCCTATCCCAGGTGGAGCCGCTACACTATAAATACACTTCGGGGGAATCTTAAAGGAAATTCGTTCAAGTCCTAATTGGTTATCTACGCCACCATTCAGCATTTGATAAACGTGTACGAGTAAAATGAATTTGCGCCTTGATTCAAGACTGAAAAAGCCTGTCATTCCATATACATACAAAGACGGGTACATATATGGATAGTATCCATACATCTGCTTAAATACGAATCTACAAAATTTTTTCTGGACCTTCTCTAACATTAAGATATATATTTTCTCATGCGGATCCCAAACAATACAATTATATTCTAAAATACTTCGGACGTATGCCTCGTAAAGAGAAATAGTGCATTTTATATCAGAAAAATTTTTACTGGTTCGAATTATTGTCACATGTCCTGTAATGAACTATAATTGACGCATTACCTAGGGTTCAATACCCTTCACCCTCTTGTACAAATATAAACCCTATGCTTGTTCGCTATGTGACAAATTTAAGCTGAGCTCTGCACGCTAGTGTTTCAAAGAAATGGGGGGGTCATAGCCTAGTGGATAAGTAAGGGTAGTTCCGCTTCAATTATATTTACTTAATCGAATAGGCATATGATTGATGTTTAAAATGTAATGGCGTATAATACATTCTACTTCAGCATTTATCGAATTTTTTAGTGTGGGGTCTGAATTTAAGAACATACTTTTTACTATAACACATGCAACACGTCATATTTTCATAAATTATTTAAAGAGATTTTGGTAGGGACGATAATTTTCTCGATTTCTATTGCAAATTTTCTGAAAATAGTTGGATACCGTAGTTGAAACCTATGAAATGCTTACTAGTTTGTAATTTATTTATTGAAAACAATCAATGAGTCCAAATCGGTTAAATTTTTTTATCTTTATAAACTATCTGTTCGATTCAATTACGAGTATTCAAAGTAAAGTAATAATATATTAACTATCTATCCTATTTAATGATGAGTATTTAAAGTATATATTATTTGTTTCAGATAATGGCTACTGAAGAGTGTTGAAAACGTAAGAAAATTTAAAACATTCCAGGTATATTCTAGTCGCCGATCTTTCTCTATTCTAAGTACTTTGCGATTCAACTAAAAAGAGGGAAAATGAACAATGCACAATGCAGCTCACATAATGTCTTAATAATAAGTGTTAAGTTACAATTAAGCTTATTCCGAGCCAGCTCAATCCCGAAGATTCGCCTGTTTTCTTTTTTTTCGTCAGCAAAGCAGCTGGTGTGTCGCCTGATGGTAAGCATTTCCACCACTACTTGGTCGTTTACAGACCTCCTACGCCTCTAAGAATGCACTGCCGTATTTAAAAGATATGGCGTGAAAAAAGGATTCATAAGGGGGATAAAGGAAAAGACTCGGTTTCGGTAGCGAAAAGGATACGGGCGTTTTGGCTCCCCTAATCAGGAACGATACTTCTGTGAAGGTGTGGTACTACAGATAACATAATACTGGCGGTACCTTACTTTATGCGAGCTGGGCCTATCCGTGTCGAAGTGTATACGTCTCCTACATTTCGTCATAGTTAACATTTGTTGATCAGCAAATGCAGTATTGCTGGTAACCTTAATGAATAATGTTGCTAAATACTGTCGCTTCTCGGGCGACATCATTCTGATATACGTTATCAACTCTGGAACATGATGTATTGCCAGCGACATTGCCAAGATTGCAACAAGTTGATTCAACTATGCTGCTGAATTATTACCATGAATATAGGTCTTTACCAGTCAGGCGCGGGAAACATCTGTTAAAACTATTGTCTTCTATCATCACGAAGCGGTCGCGGTCCGGCGCGCTCCACGCTTTCTATGCACACATCCATCTCCACAATACGTGATCTACTTATATTTAACCCATTCTGCGCAAAAACTGCAGTCAGGCTTGTTATAACGAACGAGAATTGACTTATTTGAAGTAACAATGTTGGGGTAGATCTAATATTACTGCAGAGAAGAAGGATTATGAGTATATTTACCTGTGCCGCACGGTTTTACCCGCGTAGTATCTGATGTTATTTAGCCTAAACTCTTCCTCAGTAAATAGGCTATTGAACACTGAAGAATTTAATTTTTAGTTTTATAGCATTGAAATGCTTTATAAATGAGAAATTTTTAAAGAATAGAAAAAATTTGATCACGAGGCAGGATTCGAACCTGCGTATCTTGCCTAACCGTAGCAACGCCTAGCCTCTCGGCCACCCGTGATCCTGCCACAGTAATCGAATTTCTTCTACTCTTTTTTTTAAATTTTTCTTTTATTTACTATTATTTACTTTTATTTACTTTTATTTACTATTTAATCATCAGATGATAAACTCTGGAAAATATTACGTTGTCACCGATCCTTGGTATGAAACGTTTGATTTTAATCTGTCCAGTTAAAGTGGGTCAAAATCGAGTCAAAAGAGACAACACACAAAGTGAAGCTAATAAAAGCTTTTTAAATAGTATTGGTTGGTATTGAAAGTTATATTTTGATAAATTAAATGCTACAGAGTTCAATTGAATGTAAAAGGCAAGTCTATGCTAGTGCGGTATTTTAATTTGTTCGGAGAAGAGGAAATAATATGGAGTATTAATTGACTGAAATGGTATTTTGCTGACAAATTTACACCGTCCCACAGAAAGTATTTATTATTTGCTTGATTCAGCTTATAAAATACTAGCTGCGCCCCGCGGTTTCACCCGTGTAAGTTTGTACCCTGTAGGAATATCTGGATTCCTACAGGGTACAAACTTACAGTAAGTTTGTACCCTGTAGGAATATCTGGATAGCCGAGGGGGTCGCGGACGTATTTTAATCAGCTCCCGTGGCCCCTTCACTCAAGTGGCTAGACGGAACACAGTGGGGTTTTGGTCGGTAAGAATCCGACATAACCCACGGCTCCATCCCCGGGGGCCGTGGGTATCTATGCAAGATTTCCCCACTATAAAAAAAAAAAAAAAAAAGGAATATCTGGATAAAAAGTGGTGTTGTGTGTGATGTGTTATTCCAGTTGTCCAGCTATCTACGTACCAAATTTCATTGCAATCGGTTTAGTAGCTTTTGCGTGAAAGAGTAACAAACATATACACATCCTCACAAACTTTCGCATTTATAATATTAGTACGATACGTCTTTCTTCCCGTTTTTGATATAAATAATTTGGTTTATATTTTAAAATGTCGTTAAATACCTACACGATTTATACTAAAATAGCGAATTGGATAGCTGGTGTAATAATCTGGTCAATGACTCTTCATGTGGTCATTAATTCGGGCACAATACTGCGCCTAATGTCTTCACACCGTGTCACGAATGTTGTCAAAATGTTCGAAAAGTAGACTAATATCCTCATTACGGTGTGTCGTGAAATACTTACTGACTTTCCAGCTGATATTTTGAACCATAATTTATCCCTGTAACCACTTTTCATTGTTAATTTACCCAAATAGTTACTATAGCATTTACATTACTTAGCTGTTTAAAACAGTAAATGTAATTTGAGCCATTAAATGCAAAACCAAGGCTTGCAAGACTATTTTGAAAATATTTAGTTTCTCGAAAGGGTGCCTGCCCGCTTCTATTCAGGAAGGTTATGTAGAATGAGATCAGATCAGATCATGGACTGTTGTTTCCTTATGGAAAGAAGGTAATTGTTAAAATTAGAAAAGTTAGATCTTGTTTTGTCGATAAGCATCCTTTCTACTATCTTCTTAATACTAATATTATAAACTAGCTGCACCCCGAGGTTTCACCCGCGTAAGTCCGTATCCCGTAGGAATATCGGGATAAAAAGTTGCCTATACGTTATTCCAGTTGTCCAGCTGTCTACGTACCAACTTTCATTGCAACCAGTTCAGTACTTTTTGCTTGAAAGAGTAACAAACACACACACATCCTTACAAACTTTCGCATCCTATCCTACTAATATAATAAATGAAACCGCGGGCGCAGCTAATAAAGTACATAAAATAACGCTCCTATATTGAGACACTATCCTTTACAAGCGTAAACAAAAAATCATACGACTTTCGACGATGTGATTTACGAAGAAGCAATATTCCTTTGTTATGGTAAAATCTAGACTTCCGTCGATATCCTAGACTTGTTATCTGATATCAATCTGTCACATTAGTCTTCGGCACAACAGAATAAGATTAACAAGCGGTTTGCTATGGTACGTGACATTGCTGAAATACAATCGAAGCCAAATTGATTGCTAAATGTTTTGCGAAACGTGAAATTTTTTATTAAATTAACATTGGCCATAGTTTCCGTACCGTATTAATTACAGATTTGTTTCTTATATCGGTTCATAGAACTGGTTTATTTCCTGCTTAGAAACGTAAGAATATTTATAAAGTTGTATGAAATACGAATATTTAATCGAATGAAGTGGGACTTCTGTTTGAAATTCTATTTAATTCTATTTGCAGAAATTATGTACAACTAATATGCCTTGTTTATATGATTTATTGATGCAAGGTGTTTACCTTGATGATTTTCTGAAACTCAACATAGTGGCTTATTTAAGATCAGATCAGTTATGTAGTACCTTCGACACATAGATGAATCATTATAATTTAGATATAATTCATTAATTTCAATCAATCTATATTCAATATCAATCTATATCATACCTAATCAATCAATATTAGTATCAAAGAATTGGTTAAATCAATTTATTTATTAGCTAGCGATTTCATTTATATGTGGTTATATATAATTATAATATTGTCTATGACTCGGCACTTTAGCCACAGATAACTAAATAGTTACTAATGCCTCATGCGCCTTAACCAGCTCACATATAAGCAATAATTTCATCACTCCCGTAATATTCATAGCCAAAACCGAACCTTGCATCTTGAGTCTTGACACAGTTTCTTGCGTAAGCGTAAGTGTCCACTTCCCTATTAGATCTGATTTCTGGCCACTTTCGCTTGTCCTTACTACGATTCTATTTGTTTGTGTAAGCAATATGTACTGTTTGACTTGACCGGTGCTAACTTCTGTGTTTGCATTCTGCTAGTGACCACGCTCGCTGTAAAGTATTCTAAGCGTTCGGGTAAATTATGCATAATTCGTTTTATAATTAAAATTACGGTAAACATTTTGTTAACTATGGAAAAGAAACATCTAGTTTTGAAGTCTATCCTATTTATTTATTATTGTATGTAAACCAACCGAACTATTATTTAGATACCTTTGCCACAGATTATATAATACTATACCAGCTTCTGTACATATAAAAATGCGTAATTCACTCTGTCTGTCTATCACTATTTCATGTCTAAACCCTTCAGGGGTTGGATGAAATTTTTTACAAATATAGTTTGAGGAAGAATACAGGATTGGTTTTATCCTGGAAATCACATGGGAACGGCGCGAGTTTTCTTCAGTCGGCGCGGGAAAAGCTAGTATCCAATAAATATGAAAGTTATCGTCTCAATTACTCTGTGTCGTTTAACCTGACCTTGTTCTGTAATTTTACATAACCGTGTGAATAATCAGTTAATTGTTTGAACTCTTGTTGGACAATCGTTTTATCATTGCTTCGATAGCTCGTAATTGAGATGTGATAATACATTGTAATACCAAGCGCTAGTTGCTAGAATTGAAACCATGTTTTAAATTGTATTATAAAATTTTGTTTAAATGAACAATAAATGAACCGCAAAATAATTTAGAACCATCCATTTTTATTATAAACGATTTTTAAAATACCTCATAATGACCCTGTTTTATTAAAATAGTTTTTATATAGTTTTATTGATATAGATAACGAAATTACACAATTACTCGTTGATTTGAGATATAGGTATGTGAATTCAGTGGCACCGGGTTTTACTAACTCAAAACTGAATCAACGCCTGTAATTTGTAATAATATTTATTCAATAAATGTGTCGTTGACGTAAAAAACCTATGCGCCAAACAATGATGCAATGACCAGGCACGAAATGCGATACACATCCGCCCACTATTGTAAATACACAAATATTCCAAATATTGCATTATCTGTGGGTGTGACTCACTTGCATACTCTGTGGTATGTGAAATATTCACATTTTGTATTTATTGTTTGACCGTCACGGCAAATTTTGATTAACTGTTTTTAGGTGAAGATTTTTAAAAATAACATAGAAGGGTATTTTTCTTCTATATTTACTGTTTATTCATGTAATTTAATATGCCGTTTGTGATGTTTATGTTAATTATGCAATAACGTTTGATTTAATAATCGTTGTAATTATTATATATCTAATAGGTATCTAATATAAAATGTACTCAACTGAGTTATAAAAAAACTGTATCACTATAAAGAATAGAAAAAACGCTATTTTATTAAAGTATTAGTTAAGATAATATTATTTTATGTTTCTGATTGCATATATATAATTTATATATATTTAAATATTCATCATGTTACTTA
>NC_052105.1:912186-919826 GCF_012273895.1 Zerene cesonia | reverse complement strand
TCAAATTTAAATGAACTACAACGGTTCGCGCGTTGGTATGGGTCTGACAGACCCTACCAGGCATGCCAAGGGTTAATAAAATCCAGTATATAGTTTTAATGTACTGATTATGTTTATTATTATATAATATAAACATGATCAATTTAATTTTTTTTTATTTAAATCAAAAAAGCTAAATAATTCATTACTCTCAGTACCATATACAAATTACAACGTACACAATAGTAAATGTTATAGGTATTTAATATTTGAATAGCAATATGTATTCAAGATATTATCATCGACATTTATTTGTTACGATATATTTGTCGTACCTAATGTCGGATCATTAGATATAATATAATAACAAATTTTTTGAGATATCGTATTGTTTGTTTTTTTAGTAAAAGTTGGGTTTTACTTCTGTACATAGATATCTGTGAATGATGAATATTAATCGTAATATTACGTACAAGATATTATGTATATGCTAATTCAATAGACGAAATCAGTGTGAACTGTTGTAATTCATTAGAAGCATTCATGGTCTAATTTTAATTATACATAAATAAATCAGAAGAAATTACGTAAACGAATTACCATTTGACTCAAATAAAGTACTGTTCACTTTTGTCTTACAACACAATAAGAATGGCAGGCTCGTTTCCTTTTCTTCACCCTTCCCCGTCCATTTCTCTTTTCTGCTGTCAATCTGTTCCTTATCCTTTCTCCTTTAAAGCAGGTAACGCACACAGAGGCCTCTGCGAATGTTCATGGGCGGTGGTTATGGCGTAAAAAAATCTCGTACACGATACAGTTCTATACAGAAACGAAACGATAAGTTCTAACGACAAATCGGGCCGGCCTTATGTGAACGAACTAAATTATATTATAAAGATGGAATGTTAACGGCTGGCTGCTCACGAATTACAATATCATTTTCACTTTTCTCGGCCCAAACGAAAGTGTCTAACTCAAATTTTCAGAACATTTAACAAGATCACTCTACGATATACGATAGTAAAAGTTGAAATAATGCAGTGTAATTGTGCTGTGTTATGACCATGTTTCGTTGTGAATAATTTGTTGAGAAATTAATAATTCAACATACAGCTTTAGAGGGTATTGTATTTTAAGTTGTGCATTAATTTGAATGTTAACTTTGCACTATAAATGATTTTACGTACGTCAAAATAAAAATTATCTTGAATTGTGGAAGCTGTGATCTGAAATTTGCAACCAATTGACATATATAAGTATATATATAAAAATCGGTTCACCCAGTGAAAGTTATGAAGTAACAAACACAAAAAATACACTCGAATGATGTTCCGCCTTTTTTGAAGTCGGTTGAACTACATTTCACAACTATTTACTTTTAAATAATTAATCTATTGCAGATTTACATCACCGACTGTTTACTGTTAAACAGTAAGACTGTAAGACTGGTAACTGCAATACCTACATCGTCCGTCACGGACTCGACGCTTAATTTATAAGATACTTAAAAAAAGAATTACAATATTTCAAAACCAATAAACAAAAAAAAAAAAACATTATTCATTTAATCTTTGCAATGAGAATAAAAACGAAACCAAAATCAAATGCTTACTCAGAAACGCAGCAGGCGTTTTTGTGCGTTTGCGCAACCTCCGTACGATGGGCACTGTACTCTTTAGAATCGTTAGCCAATTTAAAAGAGCAATCTTATACCATTGCATGATCTTAAACGTGATGTAAATATTGAATTACGGGGATAAAGTACATGCGTATTCTCAAGGAATAAATGAAGTGTAAGCGACACATTAATAAATTTAATTCGAAGTTGTATTAAGAAAAATCTGCTGCGTATAAAATAAAACCCTCCTTACAACTTTGATATTTGATGTTCATTTTTCCATATCTTCTAGCGGATTCTAGAAGATTGGGAAAGATTGGATTAGATTTAATAATGTAACTAGCAGACCCATACAACTGCGTCTGCACTCATAAGAAATATTTATTTCGCTTTTTCAATTTTTTTAATGCTCCGCTTCTATTTGGAGAGTGACGATAAATAAGTAAACTTTACACCTTTATTATAAAGTATTTAAGATAAGATGTTATACAATTTCGGTTCTTATAAGAGGGTTTGACGAGAAGCAATATAGGATGCTGTCCTTACGATAAATAGAACGCATTTCCAAATAATTCTAGAATGGTTCTGCAGCTATTCAAGCGTATATTATTAATGGATGATCTCTTATAATGACGTCAGCCGAATGTTTTTATACTTCAGTGGCTTAATAAGATGTTATGCTCAGTTGTAGGACAGTGGTCGTTAATTAGTGACCTTATTTAAATGACGCCGCGACAAGGCGCCAGTGATGTCATAGTAGGATTTTTTAAAGCTTACTTCAGCCTGCAATAGATTGAAATCTTCATTGTATCTGGTGTTTTTGTTGATTTATTTATTACAAATTATAGTTGGTACCTTTAAAGGCCGCAATGCTTAATTACAGCTGCTGACTGCCTCCTTGAAATAAAGGTTGACGCGTGAGCTAGCAAATCCCGGTGGGAACTAACAAAAAAATAATGTCTCGGTCTGGTAGGACACAGGAAAGTGAACACCTATTTGTGCGTTAAGAATAAAGATCAGTGAAACAGATGCATAAAGCATTTGCCCCATACCCAATAAGGCGACACAGGAATTCATTCTTTTGGAATAGGTATATACTAAATAGATCTGTATGGGATAAATATTTGTGCCAACAACTCATTAGATTATAAGGTAAATAATAACAGAATGTAATATTACGAATCCCGTTGCGATCTTCTACAGCCATAATTATACTACCCAGCGGAGCGGGACAAACGCACAGTGCGATTCAATTATACTCATTATGCGCTTTCAGTCATGAAGATCAAGGTTTTGCACATCGTTTATGATTACGCTTTTTTGACTACGAACTGTGGCTGATTCTGCGTAGGTAATAAAAACACTTTGAAATTTAATCGTGAAATAAATTTAAGACTATACGATATTTACCTAAGTTAAGGTACATATGTATTATCTTAACCTATTGAAGCTACTTCTTATATTATGAGAAGGAGCTCCTTCCACTTCTTACAATATAAACAATGTCGTTGTTGAAATCCTGTTATCATGTTATCATACACTATAAAAAAAAGCAAACAACAGGCAATTTTAAAAGAATTGACCATTTTTGTTAATGTCGAGATCTCGAAATAAATCTGATTAGTGTCTAAATAACATTTGAACAAATTTTATCGTATCTGGAAAGGTTTGGTTGTGGATGTATACTGCTCATGTACCTACTGTCTAGGGGCAATTTTGTCTTTCTTTATTACAAGACTGGAGGCCTGCAATTTCCCATAAAGAACGTACACAGAAGAAGGAAGCATGAGTAAATTATAATTTGAGTAAGTTATCGTAAAGTAATTTATATTAATGAAACATGTAATTATTTCTATGTAGAAAGATATTTCGCAATAAATGATATATAAATAGAGGAAAGTAATTACATTAATTTAAACTAAGGCCAGGATATTAAATCAGCAAACCTTTAGATTGCTAAGCATTTCGTAAGGTTGGCTTGCATCAGTGTACGAGTGTAGAGAGATCGTGCTTTGTATACCAAGAGGATAGACGGGTAGAGAAGTGTTTTTATTACTGGCTGTTCGCCCCGGATACGCCTGGTTGATATATATCAGAGCATTCAGCGTAGTTGCAGCTTACTAAGGTGAAAGAATTTTTGAAATCGATTCAGTAGATTATGTGTGAAAACATGACAAACATACTTATATACAAATACAGTTTTATGTTTATCTAGGATTAAATTAACAATATTATAATAAGTGTTTGTTAATTTTAAATTCTACCGCAAAATTCTAGAAACGTACAAACAAACATTAATTGCTTCAATGTTGTATTAATAACAAATGTATTAAGTTGCCACTTAATTATTATTAAATTGGGAACTAAAAAAAATATGCAATTTGTGCATCCTCTTGTAGCTTTTCTTAAAAAAAAACAAAAAAAAACTTGTACAAAAACAAATAAAACATTGATTTCAAAATGCTTTTTCACTCAACTGTCCACAAGTATCGTAGAGTAGAGTAGTGAACGCGTCTGTACAGATCGTTAAGAATTCCCGTCTCGCTCGCTGTTTCGATGTAATTTCATTCAATGTAGTGATGAGCCACTTATCGATATTTGTAAGCAAAGCTAATTGTATATAAAGCATATAAGAAATTTTATTTTCGTATTTATAGGAATGTATTTATGTTGACACAGTAATTCAGACATATTTAAAAAAAATGAAAAACCTTTATTATCGACACAAAATATTTTTTAAAAAATGTATTATTACATTTATTTACTATATATAAATTTTCAACTAACTGAAAGTGAAACAAATTAACATATTTTGAATACTAAATTATGTGCATAAAATTAGGCAGTTGTTTTTTTTAACTAAAAAACACGTAATAATTTTCTGTGTTATGAATGCTTAACAATGACGAGAAGTTAGAGGAGATGAATAAATTATATTTTAAATAATATAAAAATAAAATAATTATTCGATACAATTTGTTCTTGTGTTTTTTGTTTAGTTATTATTACAGCGAATTAGATGTATACCCTGATAAACAAGTAATAATAAATATGAAAATATTCTTTCTCCTTCAAAAAATTTTACTTAAAAATGCCATAACTAAAATTTATAGATACATAATATACAATTTAATAAGAATAACAAATAACAAAGAATAAAGTAACATCGACATAAGTTACATCCCTAAACCCCAGAACAGCGCAAGCGCATATTGTCACGATTTCTTCGTGTGTTCCATGAACGGCAATCACTGCACTTACCTCGTTCATTGCTACTTCAACAAGCATTCTAATTCACAAGCACTATTTAAACACGCAATGTACATTAAACGATATTAAATTGCATTTTCACTAAGTAGCAGTGGCGTTTAAATGTCAGGTAAAGCACGAAATGAGCAAAGCTTCTTTGTTTGCGTTTAAAAATCATTGCGTTATATACGTGGAGCATTACAGTACAACTTTAATAGTTGTATGAATTCTCTTTATATTTCTATGCTTAGATCTTTAAAACTACATAACGGATTTTGATAAGTTTTATTTATAAGAGTGAATCAAGAGGAAGGTTTCTATGCGTAATAACATCTATTTAACCACTCCGAATTTAACGCGTGCGTAAGTTAGTACTTAGACTGCTAGTCAAGACACAAAACACTACTAAAGCTGCTCTTGGTAAGATAAAATAAAAAGGAAATCCAGTCACTGGCGAGGTAAAACGTCCTCGTGACTAATTCTGATATGCTCCTAGATTGGAAAGGTCAGGGCTCACTTGTTAGCGGCAGTTGTCATAATTGTTTATGTGTACTGTATACCTGGTAGCTGATGAGGATACTTCATAGAAAATTTACGAGGGAAAACTAACGATATAACAAATGTTTATTATATTTCTGTATATTTACCAAAATTATCAGTTTATAAATTGTCCGACGTTTCATATTTTAATTTTTAATCATCAGAAAGTATCTAGAAGCGATGCGTATACGCCGAAATATAGATAATATTACAAAGTGTAAATTATTTTACAAAAAGCTCTAATTAAATACTAATTCGAATGTTTTATCAAAAGTTAGGCAAATTAAATGGTTAATGTTTGGAGAGAATTGAATAAACATATACAAACTTTAATACAATCTTGCATGTTAATAAATCGATTTAATTATTAAAAATAACACTCAACTACTATTTATTATCTGAATAAAAGCACAGGAAAGTAGCGACCCGTTTCCTAGCGAACCTAATCTCGATTCTCAGAACAAGTTCAAATAACCTGGTTTAAGACCAGTTGCTGTATTTAGCTCCGATTTAGATAAACATTAAAGGATTTACGCCATTGTTTAGGAACTGAAAGCTTTTGTATATTTAATATCAGAATAAAATAAAAGATTATTACTTCTATGTTGTGATAGGAAGCTGTCATAGGAATTCTTTATACGATAGAGTAAATAAATGGTTACAATTTTGCGTAAAAGTGACTCAGTAATAGCTTTATAACTAGATTTTCCCTCGCGGCTTTGCCCACAACTTTACGAATATCTAAGATATTTATTACTTTTACAAGTATCTAGTTTGAGTCGGTTATATATTCTATTTTCCAGGAAATGTGTAGGTAGCTAGCTACAGATCGATTTTATGAACATTATGGCTAATGAGGTTGGAGTCGAGAAACACCAAAATATTCACACACAATATGAACATTAAGGGTCGCATTATTATCACATCAAAGGTTTTTGGCAGGTCAGAGAATCTAGGTTAAGACGCAAAAACCAGATATAGTAAAAATAAAAACGAATGAATTTCGTTAGTTCCATTTTTGTAAAGTTAGTGAGGAGTCAAGCGTGCCCTCTGTTTATTTTCTCATGAAATAATTCTTAAGTCGAATAAATTAGTAATTTGTTATTAAAAAAAAAACAAACAAAACCGCAGTCAAATAGTCAGAACTAGATCAAATTTTAATTTTAATGGGTAGTCACATAGCAGGCACAACCTTTCAATAAAACAGTTATTTTTATCGGTTTACCCGGCAAAAAGTTAAGTGACACGAAAAATAAATTAAAAACTTGAAAATTGATTTAAAATCTACGCGAAATGCGAAAGTGTGTCAACGTATCCGTCCTTCGCGTAGTAACTGATTTCCGTTTGTTTTTGTATTATGTTAGTTAAGAGCTTTGATAGGTGACTGATAAGTGGCTCAAATAATTTTCTTTTCACATGTACTGCGAAGCTGCAGTCTATTATTTCCTTTCTATATAATGCAAATGCAAACGTAAAAATAATTATAAAAGTACATATGTTTTACCTTATTTAATTACAGCGCCCTCTAGCATCGAGTAGGGGAATCTTTTTCTTCGAGTTTAGGGACAAAGACAGAATAGTATAAAAGAATCATTTTATTTGCAAATATTTTATTATTGCAATTTTATTATTACTTAAAAACTGAATAATACTACAGATAATATAATACTATACATAACATCTACATACAATGTCAACTTTTCTATGAAGTGAATTCACTGTCACATCAGTGTAGGTAACTTAAATACCGAGCATTACTTTTAATAGCATTTGGCATCTTAAACAATTAAAATTTAGAAGCATAGCAATTAAAACACACTTGAATTAGTCAATAAGGACAATTATCTTTAATTTTTCGCCATTTCAAAGACAAATTGTTAGCACTGTTCATATCGTTAAAAATGTCGCTTAATAAGAAATAAAAATCAGTCTCCGAACATAAAAAAACAAGCTACAAATAATTTAAAGAAAAAATCTAATTCGTAGTACACCTGGTCACTTTTACTCGTATTACTTACTCAATCTTCAATTTCCGTTAGTCTCTCGTGTGATTACGATCATAATCTCGGTTACATAAATAGATTATAAGTTATAACATGTCTATTTGCTGTTTTCCCATCGTTATTTTAAATTATACTGGCGTCAGAATCAACAATCATTGGGTGCTAGATTACTTGGTGGAAATGGTAATTATATGGCGGAGAAGTTGTTTATTATTATTTCATAATTTATTTCATAATATCCACGTATAATT